>NC_089046.1:18980000-19280000 GCF_034140825.1 Oryza sativa Japonica Group
AGGATATCTTTGTCGACTGATGAACTTGATGGGTTTATACCCCATGATCCATTGTCCTGTTGGTTTTGCAGTATCCACTCAATACACCGCGGATAACATGGAGCCTGAGGAGAACCACGCTCTGACACCATACTCACCCATGCTGTGTCATACAAGGACAGTGATAATTCAACTCCCTGCAGCTTCTTCCTTGTGTTAGCTTTGAGTTCCTTGTTGTGCTGCAATATTACAACAGAATATTAAACTCAACCAAGGAATCAGATAATAAGAGATTAGATATACTAGGGTGTATCTCTAAATTAAATACATGATACTAGTCTCTCCATTTTAAAATATATGACGCTGTTGACTTTTCACATAACGTTTGACCATTCGTCTTATTAAAAAAATATATAAATATCATTTGATTTATTTTTTTACTTGTTTTATCATCAAATAAAATATAACCTCAACTTATACTTTTTCGTATTTATATTAAATATTTAAATAAGACGAATATTTTAAACGATATACAAAATGTCAACGACGTTATATATTTTAAAAATGAGATAGTACTTTAGTTTACAAGGATCTAAGTGCAAGATATTGTTGGTAGGCTATTTAAACCTTGACCACCTCAAAGAACTTTCAGATCAATATTTTTCAATGGACTTCAATAATGTCATGTGTTCGTTTGATCAAGTATTTACAGATAGAAATTAGTGGTAGTCAAACTAGAATGCACGAAGCGCGTTTAGAAGTGGGGCGAGTAGAGATAATCAAAGCCACCAAATGGGTACCATGACTTGCAGACTTCCCACATTTCCCTCAAATTCTATCCTCTTCTCAACACCTGTTGCTGCTGGGAAAACAAAATGAAAAGAAGTGAAATATGTCGCCAAAACCAATCCAATCACCACTAGAATATGAAACTTCAATGGCTGAAAATTACAGATACCAGTACCTGTGCACTCACACAAGTTTTTTTTATATACCTTTGACCATTTATCTTATTAAAAAAATTGTGTAAATATGCAAAAACATAAGTCAAGCTTAAAGTAACTTAAACGATAAAAATATCACAACAAAGTAAATAAGTAGATTTTTATGAAGTATAATTAATGATGAAAAACAAATTCTCATTTTATTAGGAGCTCCAAAAATTAAAATTATAAATTGCATATAGAGATTCCATCAAAATCTTGTATCTTCATTCTTCAGTTTTCATGGTATAATAGTCTAGTTTCTTTTTTTGAAATTTTTTACTGTTCTATGAAAATATTATAATAAAGTGCCTAACTAAATATAGGTATAATTTGATCTATATAGCAACATCGATCCCAACGAAAACTATTGTACCTCTGGTGACCTTAGGAGGAGGTCCTTTTCTGAAATGCCTTGACACCATACCATGGGAATGGGGTGAAGCTCTAGGGAATTGGCCCATGGAGCATGAGAAGCTCAGCAACATCGTCCACGTCATCTAATCAGTCGCACAGTATTGAGTATTTGAGTTGCCTGCGCCTTACAATTTACATGAGCTAGCTAGCAAAGGAAACAAGACATGCATGGACACATGGTATAAATCTGTCTACTGTATAATTATACCATTAAAACTGAGAGAAAAGAAGCCAACGATATAAGAGCGTATAATCTAACAATAATAGTCCTGTGAAATTTTAAATGCTAGAATTGCTCTTTTTTTGGATGGATCAAGTATAAAACTAATTAATTATATGTATATATATGTTAGAAGATGATTAAGTACACACAAATGGAACAATATGTAGACGTAGGAAATTACAGAAATGTACCTGGAGAGGCAAGGGAAATTGATGAAGCAAAACTATCAGATGATATTTGTGTTCTGGATTCAGGCCTAGCATTAGCAGAAGCAGACAGCTCCGTGAGTCCGTACGTGTGTGGCCTTCTTGTAATGCTCCTCCACAATTGCTGCATCATTGCACTCTATATATATTATTATTAGTGATCAAACAAATCTGGACTATTGCCATGGATTATATATCGGAGGATTGATTAATCAGCAGAGAGAAATAATTAAACAAAATGTGTGTCGGATGATTCTCTTTCTGGATATTTTTTCCTCTCTCTTTTTTGGTTTCGCAATTAATGGGGTAGGTGCACATGATTCCAATAGATGCAGGAACGACGAGCTGCAATTCGTTCGGATATCACAAAATGATTGGTGATAACCCTAAAAAAAACTGTCGCGAGGTTTTCTGACTGGTCTCGGTCGATCGGTCCAATTCTCAGACCAGTTATGTGTGTCCACGTCACATTCATTCCTACGTATACGTTTCTCTCACTTCAGTTTTTGGTTGCTTTGAACTCTCTCCGTTCCATGATATAAGGGATTTTAAGTTTTGGTTTGTAGTGTTTGACCATTCGTCTTATTCAAAAAATTTAAGCAAATATAAAAAGCAAAAAGTTGTGCTTAAAGTACTTTGGATAATAAAGTAAGTCAAAAAAAATAAATAATAATTCTAAAATTTTTTGAATAAGACGAGTGGTCAAATAGTGCAAGCAAAAACTCAAAATCCCTTATATTATGGGACGGAGGGAGTACCTATTGATTGATCTGTATTTAGTATCACACAAGTAGCAAATTAATATATTTTAGTCCTACATCTCATATGTAAAAAGTAATAGTGTAAAATTTGGAGTTTTCATTCGAAATATATAGAATTTAGTGTGTAAATTTAGAATTTGCAGTGTTAATTATATTATATATTTTTGGATTTAGAATATACTTTAATTTACAATGTTAAATATATTTTAATTTACAGTGTTAATTTTGTGTGTAAATTTAGAATTTATTCCATTCATCCCATAAAAAACCAGCCTAGAATTGGATGTGACATATTCTAGTTCAACGAATCTGGACAGGAGATGTCATATCCAGTTCTACATTCTTTTTTTAGAAGTAGGGAGTGCAGTGTTGTCATATATAGATTGTACCGCTGTCCAAATACATATTATAACTTCAAGTCTTAAATTATAGTTAAATTTATACATATATTCGATACAAATTCTAACACTATATAAATCCAAGATTGTACTTCTTTGACTTTCCAAAAGATCAGTTTATCACGCCATATTGTTTTATTTATGCATACAGGCTGCTAGTGCTAATTTCTCACATTATTAATTGCTTTATATATGGAAACAGGTTTATATTTTACTACTCTATCTTTATTGCCTGGCTGCTGGTAGTACTTTCTCACACCATTGCTTTAGATATGCAGACTGGCTTGTATTATTGCGACAAAATATCAGGTGAGAACCATTAGATAAGTTAAAACTTATAAAAATCAGACTTAAAAGTTTTTTAAGTTTATGCAAAATTTACTAGAGACAAGTATAGGCATAAATTATATCACTTATCACCCAATCTGACGTTCATACCTAACTTCATTTTAGGTAGGGAAAAAAACAAATTTCAGGCAAATAGTAAGGGGATGTAACTAGCCTTTTTTTTTCTTCCAAAGAAGTTGAGTTCCAACATGACATTTGGTGGTAATCTAGTGTATGCCAATAATTGTTCCTTTTTTAAATTTCAAGAATATTTAGGTCCGGCTTTCATGGATTTTTTTATAGGAAAAAGTACGTTTTACCCACCCGATCTATTGCGACAGTACGAATTACCCCCCCGAACCACAAAACCGGTTATATTACACCTCAAAATATTGATACCGGCTGAATTACCCCCCGACTCAATACTGAGCGGTTTTGCTCCGACGTGGCATACACGTGGCGTCGACGTGGAAATCCAATCCACAAAAAAAAACAAAAGAAAATATAGGGCCCACCTGTCATTACCTCTCTTCAGTCTTCCCCCTCCCCCCTTCTCTCTCAGGCACGCGTTGAAGGGCAGTGGGCGGCGGCGGCGGCGCGCGGATGGGCGACGAGCGTGGCAGTGGGTGGCACGGCGGGGAGTGGTGGGGCCGGGGCAGGCAGCGGGCGTGGTGGAGAAGCAGCCGGTGGCTGGCGGGCGTGACGGCGCCCGTGCCCCCTTGTCGCGGCGGAGGGCAGCGAAGCACGGCTGCGAGGCGGTTGGCGGGGGGACGACGTCGCGGGGATTCGCCGTGAACGCCTACCTCCTCCCGCCGCTACCGCCGACGGCGACCGACCCGCATCTGCGAATGAAAGACGTCGCGCTCTCCTCCTCCGCCGCACCCCGCCGCCGCTCGCCTCCTCCGCAGCACCTGCGCCGCCCTGCCTCACCGCCGCCGCCTAGCCTCCTCCACCCCCGCCTCTCGCCTCGCCGCCACGCTCACCACTCTGCTGCCTCGCCTCCTCCGGTGCCCCCACCGCGCCTGCCCTGCCTCGCCGCCGCCGCCTCGCCTTCTCCGCCCCGCCACGCTCGCCTCTCCACCGCCTCGCCTCCTCCGCCCCCGCCGCGCTCGCCTCTCTGCCGCACCCCACCGCCGCCCACCTCCTCCGCAGCACCTGCGCCGCCCTGCCTCACCGCCGCAGCCTAGCCTCCTCCACCCCCGCCTCTCGCCTCGCCGCCACGCTCGCCACTCTGCTGCCTCGCCTCCTCCGGTGCCCCCACCGCGCCTGCCCTGCCTCGCCACCGCCGCCTCGCCTTCTCCGCCCCGCCACGCTCGCCTCTCCGCCGCCTCGCCTCTCCGCCGCCCCCACCGCGCTCGTCTCTCCTCTGCCCCCGCCGCTCTCCACCGCCGCCGCCGCCGCCTTGCCTCGCCTCGCCGCTGCTGACTCCGCGTGCGCTTGCTGCCTTGGCCGTCGCCGTCCGAAGGAGAAGAGGGAGAGACAGTGAGATAGTGAGAGTAATGACAGGTGGGCCCTATATTTTCTTTTTTTTTTTTTTGCTGATTGGATTTCCACGTCGACGCCACGTGTATGCCACGTAGGAGCAAAACCGCTCAGTATTGAGTCAGGGGGGTAATTCAGCCGGTATCAATAGTTTGAGGTGTAATATAACCGGTTTTGTGGTTCGGGGGGTAATTCGTACTGTCGCAATAGTTCGGGGGGGGGGTAAAACGTACTTTTTCCTTTTTTATATGATCGTCAATTTAATCGTTGGCAACGAGCTAGAGTCTACACTCGCTGACCCACGCGTTCCCAAGTTCCAGGCTATCTGACGCTCGCAAGTCGCAACTAAGTAGAAATTCTTGGCTGCTTAACATTATTAATTAATGTATTCAGGCTGCTTTCACGAGTTAAGGGGCTGTTTGGTTGGCTCCCAAAGGTTACCATGCCAAACCTTAGTTATGCCACAATTTACTAGAAAAGAAATCCGCGCAAATGCGCAGGCATCTAATTTAATGTTGCTTGAAATATTATTTTACACACATGAATATAATGTTTGCATATGTGTGACTGTTCCTTGTACTATTCTCAACCTGTTTTTTTTTGTCAATATTTTGTTTCTGACTATTTTGATTGCTAATTATCCTTGCAACACATAAATTCTAAACTAAAATTACTTCCAACCATGAAATCTTGAATTATAGGAAAGTATTATGTCTCGACAATGGAGTTGGTTCCTGTAAACTGTAATCTAAACTATATATTCTTTTTAATACATATCAAATCTTCATTTTGGAGTTCTAAACTTTAAGAAATTCATTTTCTTAAGAATAGTTATTGAACTTCAAGCAAAAAAGTTCAAATTATTTATACAATTTATATTGGGCTTTGGATTCAACAAAATTTGTTTAGATTTAGCCCAAATTTTGTTTGAATTTCAGTTGTCCTTTCTATTTCTTTTAGAATATTAAAGGTCTATGTTCTATCAATCGTTATTGAAATGCTTTTGATCTCTTAAAATTGGGATGCAAACAGAACTGTGTTGAGTGTACAACTCAGTATGGGATAAATGTGTCCTTTCTAAAATTCTTCCTCCAAAATTGAGACATCAATGTGAGTATGCATCCAGGGACATGCAAAAATTCTATTTTAACCATTGCAAAAAAAAAAAAAAAAAACAGGGCAAAGAAGGTGCATATGTACCTGTTGTAGCCATGGAGAATATTTTAGAACTTTTTTTGTTATATCTCACTGTCTAGAACAATCAGTTTGTTAGAAATTTTTTCACCATGAAAGAGCATTAAATATCTTTTAACTACCGATTCTAACTAGACAACAGAGCAAAACAAGCAAGATAAGGAAACAGCTACGGTTCGGATTTGTCCCAATCTTCCACAGTACTCTGTATGGGTGCAGCAAGAATATGGCAGTAACAGGCAAGATAAGGAAACAGCTACGGTTCGGATACCTTCAAACTTCCAAAAAAAATCCATCAGATCGAATGTTTGGACACATGCATGAAGCATTAAATGTGGACGAAAAAAAAACCAATTGCACAGTTTGCATGTAAATTGCGAGACGAATCTTTTAAGCCTAATTGCGCCATGATTTAACAATGTGATGCTACAGTAAACATTTGCTAATAACGGATTAATTAGGCTTATTAAGTTTATCTCGCAGTTTACAGGTGGAATCTATAATTTATTTTGTTATTAGTCTACGTTTAATACTTCAAATGTGTGTCCGTATACTTAAAAAATTTTTGACACACGAACTAAACACGGCCTATGTATATATATACACTCTAATCTCCAGTTGAATAACTCAAGAGCAGCAGCAGCAGTATTAAGATAGATATCTCGTCCAACTGAACTGAATAGCTCTAGTAGCATCAAATTTAAACAGATAGATGATCCAGTTTACAATGAATAAAATAACCAAATCTGTAGATAAATTCCACCTGTGCAGCAAGAATGACACACGATCAGAGCAAGAAGACTTTGGCAGAAATCAGAAGAAATTAATTCCCGATCACGCTCGTCCAAACCAACGCAGCAACGATGATGGCAAAACATCAGGCAGATGGAATCACCACCTACTTCCTGACCTAGGCGGCGGCGGCACAGCAAAGAGGGAAACTAAAAACCAATCTCCTAATACAAGGAACATGGCATTATAGGTGGCACAGAGGCCTATCCAGCTGAACGGACTAAAGACCAACATGGACTCCTACACACCGATGCAAATAACACCGAAAAATCTCATTAATATAAAACCTGATTACTTGGTAATCCTACCGCTAAGCATGGAAGGAAAGCAGCCACATGCATGCGTACATGCGGAGGTTGTGGGAGAGGATTTCGGTTTTTTTATGTGGGTCCTTGAGAGCGTTTTTGGATGCCACATGGCAGCTTGAGAGTGATTTTAGAAAATTTAATGGACTTTTAGTATATAATAGATAGATAGATGTTTGGTTGGTTGCCACACTTTATCATGCCTCACTTTACAAATCATTGGGCCTACGCGTCATAGACTCAATTTCTTGCCATACCTACCCACACTTGTGGCCAACAAATTGCTAGTCTCACTTTGTGTGGCATAACATACTTGTGGCAAAGTGAGGTGTGGTAAACTTAGCCATCAACCAAACAACCCCTAAGTATGTCAAACTAGCCGCCCAACTTCTTTTATCCAACAAACCAGCTTTCCTAGAAAACCAAGCCGGCCGGCCGGCTAGACTCCTTGACAGTTGTGACAAGGACCTACTAACAAGACAACTTTCTTATAGCTTCTTCCTCTTTTGTCGTTATACAGATTTATCCTAAATTAAACATATCTATCTTTAATCATTTATTTTTAAGAAATCCATATAGTTTAACATGTGAGTTATATAATAGTGAAAGCATTTTTTAGTGAAGGATTTGAAAATATATAAATCTTATAATGTTAAACTATAAGAGTTTATAGAAATTGATGATAAAAATTAAAATGATTGACTTAGGATAAACTGATTTGAAATTAATGTAAAATAGGCTTTGATTAATCATTCATCATTTTCTCCATGTGTCATTTACTGGTAAGATTACACTTACTCCTTCCATTTCATATTATAAGTCATATTGACTTTTTTCTTAGTTAAACAACTTGATTATGTTTGTAAAACATATAGCAACATTTTCAACATAAAACAAATATACTATCAAAATATATTTAGTTTTACGTTTGACGAAACAAAATATATTCAATGTTACGTTTAATGAAACTAAATTTTGTATTATAGATGCTACTAATATTTATAAGGGGCTGTTCAGATTGATGCCATTTTTTACCATACCATTTTTTTGGTAAAGTTGCTAAAAAAATATCTACGTTTAGTTTGTTACTAAATTTGGTAAATACATAAGAAATCTTGCTAAAATTTTGGCAATATTGCCATCTTACCAAAATTTCATCTTACCAAAATTTTGGCATTGCTAAAATTTGGTAAGATTTATTTTGGCCACAATCTGAACAAGCCCTAAATTTGGCCAAATCTAAAGAAGTTAGACTAGAAAAAAAAAAGTTAAAAGTGACTTCTAATATGAAACTATTGGAGTATTATTTATGGTTTTTTTATATGGATAGAAATCCGGCTTCGATATAAATAAATGGATACGCACAACCAAAGGTTGCACGAGTACATACACTCCACATCTCACACAAGAACAAACAACCCAAAAGAGAACAAACAACAAAAAGAAAAGATTGGAAGACTAGCTTCAAGTTTGTCGTCATCACATCAAACATTGGGAACCTCCACGCCCTGTCGTTGATGCTGCAGCAATTGTAAAAGCTCTCTTGCCCCACCATGAGCAAAGGAAGTGGACAGAATTAGTCCGGCCAACTGCCTTCATGTCACCAAGCACCACCCTCATGCCGACGAGACAATTTATGCTTCATCCGCATGAACGTGTCCATCGCCACCATGCCATCGTCATTATAGAGTATCACCTCCACCGAGCTGTCGCAGCTTATCTCACCAAAAATCATAGTGACATCGCAAGAAAGGATCGCGCTGCCCCTTCACTGTCGCTGCATAACCTCACCTCTACCAAGCCGACGAAGCTTACCTCACCAGAGAATTGTTGCTGCCACCCTGTCGTCACCGCAAATTGTTGGTACTTCTTACGGTCACAGATAAATCTGCTAGTGCGCAGATAACACCGTAGCATTTCACCCATGAGTATTCCCGAGAGTATCGTATTTTTATATTTCCACTAGGAAGACGACGGTATAAAGATATATTTTCTTTTATATCTCTTAATCAATCTATAATTATTTCACCAAAGTCTAAAAAGGGGTTAGGATAATAAATGATAAGGTAGTTGACACACGCAGAAGATTCACCTACATAAGAATATCTAGTAGTGATGAGGACATCACTTCATTGGATACATGCATCACTCCACAAGTTACAATAACAACTCGAAGTCCAGTTCGGCCTCCGGAGATAGCACTGACTTCAAATGGACTTACGCATTCATGTCAACTCCGATTTTGGTGATCTTGGACTTATTGGAAATCCTATCTCGTCACCTTTCAAACGCATCTGGTCTCATATCCAAATTCATCCAGAGTCAACGGGAATCATCAAAACAATATAACGATATTGCTGAAATCGAACTTGGGCCTTGGGCCTTGTAATAAGAATAGGGCCATCTCGGAAGTGTCTCCCTCCACCTCCACGAATGAACACTTAGCCCTAGCTCTGTTTTCCTTTATAGATGCGTATGTACAACCTCTACAACAATTAGGTTTTGTTTAGTTAAATTTTTCTAAGTGTCATTCACCTTGTCTCTAGTCCTCGCTCGATTAGTCGGCGACTATAGATTTAGAGCCCCCAATAGTGGTGTGTTGATTTGCTGGGTCGATTAGATCTACCATTTCTATCGCAACTATTCCTTTGTGCTTAATCACATATTCACAAAATTTAGATTGCATATTATCTTGTTCTTGTAGTGTTCTCTCATTTGCATTGTAGGGATCCTTAAACGCGCGTCACGGTTGGTACAACATCGTTTGTAGTGTAGCGATTGCACAACGTCCTAGACTTGTTGTAGTTGGTAGCCACCTCACAAACATCGCACTCGACCAAAGCAAGAGTTATCCCATCACCAGAAGATCGGATCACAAGAGACAACATCATCAAGTAGGAACTTAGTATTAGGAAACTACGATTCATATCTACTTCTGTACTAATCATGTCTAGTATACACTTAACCTATACATGCTTCCAGGCACCCAAGTACTACCGAGAGACCACTCCCTACTAGTCTGCCAGCGTGGTTATGACATTTACGCACTCTTACATTATACCCAAATGTGAGGAATACAAGGGATGTACAGGGCTTTCACCGCTTGCTGCCTACCTCACTTTCCGTGGGGCACACCCGCATCCAACAACATTTATCTAACCTAAGCACCATGCTTTCACTAACTCCCCCGGGACTCTCACCCTATGGATGGACAAGTTGGAGCTAGAGCAACCTATAAAGTTCATTGGACCGTTACTATAGCATGGATCGACTAGCCTAGGATGAAGGTCATTCTATTAATTCAACTATAGTCTTACACAAAGAGTAAAGTACTAGACACATATCCAGAATTTCGAGAAGACTATAGGACTGAAGCTCCTGAGCTTTATTCCTACTAGAAACTATAGAGAATACAAAGTGGAAGAGGGAATTACTCCTTGTGGTGTGTGTTGCAACTGGGGGAGAGCTCCTCCTTTTATAACACTTTTATGACAGTTGTATGGCGGTTACTGATCCGCTAACCATGCATAACCACCATCAGGAGCGCCGTAGGAAGTGACATGTGGGGCATCAGGCTGAGCGACACCAACCAGGCCAAGTTCGGCCGAACCAGGTAAACCTCCTCTCTCCACCGCCTTTGGTGAGAGACTGCCAGGTAGGCCCCTTAGTCGGTTCCCAGGTGGTTAGCCACACGAGTCGGTTTGAGCTAACTAGTGGGCCCTCAATCTGTGTGCTCGCTCGTGATTCGCCGGAAGTGTGTTCTTCATATGCCGGTGTTAACAGTGAAATTTGGTAAGCCCTAAAGTCATCATCGGCTGAAAATCAGTATCAGCTTCAGAGTTCTACAATCAGTCGATTGGAGTTATCAACTTGTCAGTTGTCGGATTCTTGCTATATTCGGTTAAGGAAATTGATCTACTAAAGGAAGCTTATCCAAAAGAGACCGAGTTTAAGGAGGATGCGGCATGACAAGTTATCTATTAATTAGGAATAGTTTGTTAGTTTCCTTTTATCTTTAGGAAAGTGTGTTTAGTGTCCGATATGGACTTTATGTTTTCCTTTTATCTTTAGGATAGTTTCTTTCTTGTCCGACAAGGACTTTATCAAACCATGGGTATAAATATGTACACCCGGGGTCTATTTAATTTATCAATATCGATCAATACAACTACTCTCGGCGCATCGCCACCCTCTTTACCGAGGTTTTTACTTATCAACCGGTGGAACTTGGCACCTGACGCGGGGCTGCATCGGCTTTCGATCCCCGGCAAAGGGGTAAGTCCTATGTTCCGTCGGGCCCTGGTGAATCTGTCATCTACGTCGGTGTTGTTCAAGGCTGCATCGCTTCGATCTCTTGGATCGCTCTGGTTTGGTTGATATATTTGCCTACCTGATATCTCAATTCTATCTCTAATTGCATTGTGTTTAGAGACGCATCGGTTTAGTTGGGACTATCTCGGTTAGGTCTGATCTCCTGTCTTAGCCGATATATCTCTACAATCACAATGTTGTTCTAAATAGATTTGTTATATCCATCACATTAGACAGATCTATCGGCTCATCGAGTATTAGATTATCATATACAATCTCGTGCTGCATCGGTTAGGTTCGACCTACTAGATTGTTGTTGATAATATAAGTCTTGTTAAGCCGATAGGTTCATGCTAGTGTTTTATCGGGGTGCTTGCCGATAAGGTATCTGGACGTTGCATCGGCTTATAAGGATTGCATATATATATACAAGTTGTATTTAGCTGATCGCAACAAAGACTTTACTGTGGATTTTATGACATCGGACCTCCAGTCGATGTATGCTTTAACCTTCGGATCAGTGCTTATTCTATCATATCATATTGCTAGCCGATTGGTTTATACTAGATTATATTGTTATTTTATTACATCATCATCAGCCGATTTCCTTTATATCATTATCTACATTGGACATATAGCCGATTGCTTAAACCCTATCGCTATCGGCTAGTATCGGCATCGGCTATTATCGGCATCGGCTGGAGCTACTCCATCGGCTTGTCAGCCGATTGGCTATTTGATCTACTGTTTACATATCTTATCAGTTGCAGGATCAAACTAACTGGCACGCTCGCATCTCATCAAGTTTTGGACCTGCACTGGAGCTAAGCAAATCTCCCAGGCCAGCGTGTGTTTTTCGCATCAACACGCTTTTGGCACACCCGCTGGGACCACGAATTTTATATCCACATGTTTGAAGAAGAAGTCAATGCCAAGATCATGGTCACGGTGGAGAATTTAACGGACGAACAGAGGCAACAGGTGGAGCAGTTTGTAGCTGATTTTCAAATGTGTTGTCTTCAATGTTTTATTATGACACTAGAAGGGCCAATTCAGAAGACTCGATTCCCCAAGCCGATAGTTGAAATACTTCAAGATACATTTGATGAAGCAGTTCAGCGTGTGTTTTTCACATCAATAGGCGGTTTCATTTCTCCTTCACTTTGATGTATATTCTCTACATTCACATTAGTTCTTTAATCCTAATACAATATATTATGTATTATTGATATATGCGTAAGAAATGTTGATTTTCCCTTTATTCATTGGTTTAGTTGGTTGTCAAAATTGGTACTTAACGACTGTGAACACAAACGATGACCTCTGCCAAGCTGTCGTAGCTTATCTCACCGAAGAAATACAGTACTTCCGTTCCAAAATTATCATCATACAACTTTTTTGAGGTTATTCCTAAATGATCATCATATTGTATTCATTCATTAAGTCCATTCGTTATTCGTGCCAATGTGTGTAAAGCAAATCTCTCAGGGCAGTGTGTATTTTTTTGCATAAACAGCCCCCACCCCCCGCCCCGGGTTTGCATTTTTTTATTTCAATGAAAATTTCGGTTATTTCCGTTGCACAAAAATTTACAAAAAAACGTGATTTTTGGCACTTTTTGGTCCAATTTATCTTGGAAATTTTAACAAATTTTGACTTTATTTGAATAAACTTTGACCAAATTCCAAAATAGTTGAGAAAATTTGATAATTTCGGTCGATATGGTGACTTGTCGGGGTCCAAAATTTTGAAACGAAATTGCAATCACTGATCTTTTGTGTTTTTTTCCCCTCTCGGCTCCTCGCACTATGGGGTGGCGAGGGTGAGTGGTAGGTCAAGCTGTCAAGGCAACCAGAGACCCTTTGCCGGAGAGTTCGTGCAGGGTATATGTGATCCTCAAGTGGTGAATGTCAAAGTTCTATACGTCAAGTGCACACGGATCCCAGACCAGGAGCGACGGAGATCTAGAAGCAGCACCGGTCGCGACTTGCGAGCATGCGGGGTGCCAACAACCCCAAGCGGCAAAGGGCATTTTCCAGGTCGACAACGAGTTGGAGTCGCACATCCTGTGCTCGCCAATCTGGAGTGGTAGAACCTATCCAGACACTGTCAACCTTTGAACCATCATCGCCAACCGTTGGAATTTCTTAACGACATTACTAGAAATATAATTCCTAGCAATGGCGCAGAAATACTTCTGGTATATTATGGTTACAGAGTTCATCCGCAAGCACACGGATATACAATTGTAGCATTTCACCCGAGAGTATTCCAAGGGTATCGTATTTGTTTAATCCCGTGGAAAGATTATAATAAAGAGAACCATACTAATAATTTATATGTTACTTGTAATAACCAAAGTCTAGGCAGGGGTTAATATAATCCAAATGGTAGAGTGACACTAAGCAGAAGCATTTATACTCTCATTCATAATTATCTTAGCTAAGTGGAAAGAAAGTAGAAATGATCTATTCCTATACTTTGAATATACATACATATTATACATACATCCTAGTTATATAATTACTTAGCTAATACCCTCTTTCCAATGCCTTCCTGATGCTTCGAGAAGCCACCCCTAATTGCCGAGTTTCTTATGACAATCCATCATGACCATCAAACTGGGGCTAAATACGGATGAGTACCCTCCCCAGGAAATTAACTTAGGACTATATATACGCGCGGAGGAATACCCGTGCTGAGCTGTCACCATCAGTGGCCCACCTTGCTTCCGCAGCATATAACCCCAAATAATGATATCCAGTAATCTAAACATCACGCTTAAATTACCAAATACTACTTTAATATCATCGTCATGGCATAGAGACATCGTATACACGATCATTATACCCACACCATTGCATTTCCCAAATAAGCTAGCATCATAATTAATATAACTCGGATATATAGTAAAGTTGGTATTCATATACTCAGAAAATAATACAATACCAGCGTAGTATAAAGAAGAATATTCTAAATAAAGTACAAGTATTACAAAAGAAGGAAAAGCTACTAGAGCCATACCTGAATTCTTCTGAAGACTCCGAGGACTGAAGATTCTATTCTATCTCTATTTCACTATACTCTAGAGACTATACTAAACTTGAGAGATGTATGAAGCTTCTTGCTTGAGGTGTGTCTTGAAATAGAGAGAGTGAGGGCCTTTTATAGCTTGAGTATGATGGTTGGAAAGGTCGGTAATACCCTCCAACTGTCATAGGGAGTGAATCTCCACCGTTCCCTCAAAGCCTTGCATCGAACAGAGACGCGGTGGGTTTGGCCGAACCATGGGCGGGGCCGACCTAGCCCAATTTCGGTAGGCTTCCTCCTTGACCTCTTCTATCTTCAGACTTGTGAATTTTGGCCCAATTTGATCGTGTCAATTCTAAGTTCTTGGCCCATCTTTCCATAAGTCTGATTCTCGACATCGCACGATTGATTGATCATCTATTTTGATGTCGGTTCTCCTCCATTTGTGTTTATTCTCTGCAAGAGGTTAGTAATCCTAGTGCTAGTGGAATATATATTATTTTGACACAAATATGCATTGCAAGTATAACTAGTTCTCCTTTATTTAGGTAACATTGACGGGCGAAACTGATCACTAACGACCGTCAACACAAACCTCGATCCAACTCCATCAACCTTGATCTCTCTCTCTCTCTCTCTCTCTCACATTGTTCCCCCATCGATTTTGACTTGTGTCACTTATCTTCTCTGATGCACGATTTGGAAGCAGAGCCAAGAGTGAGGAGAAATCGTGGGATGGTGGGGATCCTGACTAATGGAGCCCATTGTCTGCCAATAGTGGTAGTAGAGTCACGTCCACCACCACTTTCATCTTTTAATGTAGTATAGATCATGGGCCTACCTATTTGTTCTGAAGCCAGAGACCAAACGTCACTGACAACGATGATAGGAGGGACGTGGACAGAGCTAGGGTGGATGGACCATGGCCCCTGATCCTGCGACAAGGGTCCGTCGACAACTCCATCCAACGAGCTCCACCTCCGTCTACATCACAGCGAGCAATAGGGCTCATACAGCCATCAGCTCCCCTTGTTCACCTGCAACCTGCCATTGCCACTGTGAACTGCATCTAGTAGACATGGTCTGGCTTCTGCTCACACATAGAATGAAGCCGCCACCCGCCTGTCCGTCCCAGCAATGTTCCATGCCTCTTAATGCACACTGTCAACCCATCGCTCGCTGCGCTTTCCTGGATCGATGGTGAACTCAGCCTATCTTGCATCCTCCTTAGCCTTCTGCCAGTGTCTTCGTTTTTCCTTCGTTGCACACACTCACCGTGCACTTCCTGCCATGGCATGTGGCCCCCATGGTGGTAAGGCCATGCTAGACGTGAGGTCGTTGAGTACTAGTCCACCTACGGGATGAAGCTGGGGTGGGAGAAGACCAAGGATGCGATTCCCCAGATCGGACCAGGCCTCCGCTGCTACTGTTGGGATTTGCTCGCCGTCGATGCCTCCATCCAAGGAGCTCCGCCTCCACTTCCATCACAATGAGCTCCGGTAGCCACAATGCTCCTAAGCGTGGTTTGGTCAGAGGAAAAACAGGAATCAAGGCCAAGCTGAGAATGTGTCTCCCTTGCCTCCCTCCTCTCGTCCTGGGTGTCCACCAACCACCGCTGCCGCTTTGGTTGACATCCCCCAACTGTTGATGCCGCCTTCGTTGTCGACGCTGAGAGCTTGAGGACACATGCGAGTCAGAGACAGGGCCTCCCCACCCCACTTCTCTCTCCATGCATGATGTGGCTCTCGATCTCTGCCATCATCACCCATCTCTGCCTCCTCCTGACCCCAGCTTCCCCATGCTCTCCTTCACTAGTAGTCATGGCCGGTGATGACTGCGCTATGGCTGCTCCCCTTCCCTCTCCGGGAGCTGATGGAGCCACCGGAAGGAGAGAAGGAGAGGAGGAAGGGAAAGAAGAGGGTAGGAAGAAGATGAGATGAAGAGGAAGCCAATGACATGTGGATCCCACCTGCTAATTTAGCGAGTCAACCATGGCATCTTTTTATCTATTGTTCATTTATTCTATGATATTATCTACAATACCTTAAATCCGTATCTTCACCCCCTCTCTGTATGTGTTGGAAATAGGTTATGACTCATAATCGACTGTATATGCCAATATGTTTTTTCATATGGTTGTAGCAAAAGCCATATCTCATAAGTTCTTATCATATTTTTTTCCATCAAACTTTCTCCTCAATTTCCAAGGTTTAAGACATCATAAGTGCATGCAATTATTTTTTTTAAGTACAAGATGGACTCTCACATGCACTCACGTCCATACACAGAGTCTAGAACACGTCTAAAGATATTGAGGACTTAGGCATACTAAAAATTCAAATAACCTCTTGTACACAAACCAATCAAGGTGGTTGTTCATGAGGACAACGTTTCTGGGCAAGATGGAGGAGGTATCAACCTCAATGGATCGAGAATCACTGCCCTTGCCGAGCTCATCGTCTCCTTAGGTGTGCGGTAGGCGTCATCTTCACTGTAGAAGTAGAACACAATCTTACACATCTCCCAGAAGCGATCCTTGCATGGACGAGGAATAGGGCCACCCTCGCTAAACACCAAACTCCGCATCTCCACCATGGATGACTCGGCATCTCTATTTACTATTTCCTTGGCTGCCTCAATGGACTCTGGCGAGGTATTGCCGCTGTCAGTGAGAGCACGCAGCAAGACGCTGTTCACCTTCCCCGCCAGGATCTCCTTCCTGTATGTCTGGGAGTCATTCTGGAGGCGGCCGATGACGTTGGTCAACTTGAGCAGTTGAGTGTATTCATGACTCTTGACATCCTCCTCAGACAGTTTCAGCCCGAGAAAGTATAACGGTGGACAGACGAAGGAGGCAAACGCTCCAGACACCTCTGCGTTTGACATGTACTCCTCCATTGTCGCTGGGATGTACTTGGTTGCTGTCCAATCTGCCTCGACCATCATGGCCTTCGCTGAGCTCACCAACTGCATGCACGTACGTATACATATCATAATTTAATTAGGGCATAGTAAAATGAATTAATCATGATCTACAGTTAACAGTAAAAACAATTTTAAGCCATTGATTTATGAATTCCACTGTATTACTGGCAAAACTTTTCTTTTTTACCATTAGTAGTTGAGGAAGTAGCGGTATAAATATATATAGTCCATTAAATAAAAAAAGGATATGAAATATCCAGATTGATTCTAGTATGAGCCGATCGATACCACTAAAAATTATCTATATAGGAAAGGAGGAAGACGCACAAATGTCCAAACTTACATCCTCCACTAGCTGATCCATTATGCTGCGATTTTGTTTCAATGCGGCCTTTTCCCCAATCTGCTTGTACGTGTTGTAAACCGCATAGAAAACAATCTCTACATTCTTGGAGCAAAACCCAATCTCAGCGTGGTTATCCCACCTAACATTAAGTAATTTATCATCATCATCAACAACATAAAAACAACAATATATATATATACACACACACATAACAAGTAATAACTAATTAATGATGGTTTTAATTAATAAAACCAAAGAGGGTATATATGTGGGCGAATGTTTGATTGTTGTGCGTACTTCTCAATCAGCGCGATGTAGTTCTCCTTCTCTTCTCTCGATATTTCAGGACAGTCGAAGAAGTCATCATACACAGTTATCAGCATGCAGGTCTGGCTAAGTACCATTCGGGCATCAGCAAGCTCAGGAGCGAAGATGGTGGCAGCAGAGCTGAAATGGACGATCAATGGCATCACTCTTGCGAACTTCAGCTCGTCTAGCCTGCACTGTTTCACCCAACTGCAACAAACTCACATGTGCACACCATATTTGCAACCAGTGTTAAAAAACAACATTTAGTTTGTCTTCTTGGTATGGATTTTATTTATATATATATATATATATATATATATATATATATATATATATATATATATATATATATATATATATATATATATATATATATATATATATATATATATATATATATATGTATGTATGTATGTATGTATATATATATATGTATGTACATATATACATACATATATATACATACATATACATATATACATATACATATACATATATACATATACATATATATATATATATACATATATATATATACATATACATATATATATATACATATATATATATATATATACATATATATATATATATATGAATATCTTAATGCATATCTACTGCACCTCTCAAAATACTTGAGTTCTTGCTGGTAAACAGACTGGCTGGAATGGAAGTAGTCAACAGCCAAAGCTAGAATTTCTTCGTTTGAGTGGGAGCCACTGATCAATGTACAATATGGTCGCAATTAGTCATACTGTTACATGTAAAGCAAGAACAATATGTATACTTTGGCTGAGACGATGATATTGTTACCAGTATCCAGATTTCAGAACCTTGGAACCCTCGACCTTGAATTGTTCGATATTTCTCCTGTGCTCTAATCGGTCCAAGGTGGAATGGAGGGGAAATTTAAGCACATATTCCACCTGAAACATGTATTGACTCATTTTGCTGATACAAGTACAATTTAAGAGTACTACACAAGTATGGTGTCTAGGGGCAGACACAAGCCTAGCGCAATTAGGGGTCGAGCCCTACATACGTTTGTCTCCACTTTGATTGTGTGAAAGTACGTACTATTAAAATATTGGAGAGATACAGGATGTTTCTCTTTCTCTAGTTTTCAGCAATTTCTAGCTCCTGGATGTGTGCATCACTAGCTAGTCCGTGCAAAGATTAGGAGTTATACCTCTGACTGTGCTGATGTTGATAACTTGTTGGACAATAATTGTTGCTTCAATAGTTTAGCTGACCAAGTACCAATATTTTCGAGGACCAAATCCTCACATGAGAAACGGATTTGTGAAGTTTTGAACAACTCCAACAAAGTCTTAGTATCATTGAGATATCCATGAATTGAATCATCAAAGCTGGATTGTTCAGAAAAATGAGCCATTTCATCTGCCCCAACAGTTCCATGCATGTAGATGATTATAATTTTGAAATCAAATGAATACAGACAATAAACTAGGGTGATGTTCAAATTTCAGTACCTGAGGTGATGTCATAGCCATGAGTACGAAGGAGGCGAAATGCCATTGCACATGTTGGTATGTCCAGCATCACCTCCTCCTCATTGTGCAGCCAGCTCCTGCAAACAAAACAAAAATCAAGATAAAAGGAATTGGTACAAAACGCATAAAAATTATTTGCACTCGATATATCCTTTTTGGAAGGTAAAGCAAAATGTCTTATGAGTTGCTGCCACCTGTATGTCGTGTCCAATATGTCTCTTATCTCACGTGCAAATTTCTGAGAGATCCCTGTCCTTTCAAGAGCATCCACAGTACAAAGCTGGGAGTATATGTTTTGCGGATACATTGCTGGGACTGAGGACAAACAGAAAACACTTCTTCCGATTAGAAGTCTCATATCTGCTAGCAGCATGGCCGCATTTTTTTATCACTAGTTTGCATATACAAGAAATGGTTTTACTATACTAATGTAATTGGAGATAATATTTTTTTAATTAGAAATACTATGCAAAATTGTACCGTCCAAGGTGTATGTATTACAAAAACCGAAGTTGTATGTATTTCTCATCCTTCCTTGGTTTCTCGCCCCGACACGTTGACCCAATCCCCCATATCATTAATACAGTGGATTTGTTTTCCCCTTTTCTTTCTTGATTTGTTTTGGATTTTCGGTTCTTCTTTTCTTTTTAACCACGAACCTTTTGTGATATTCATCTGAACTGATTAATACCTATGTATTATGCATAGTATATATGGATGCCAGGTTTGTTAACCATGGTCATGTCATAGGTACTAGTTCTCTGATGCCAATAAATACCATGTCTGCTATAAATATCTATTATCTTGTCAGATATTCCCTCAGGTTTCATTTTAATTAACGTTTTAAATAATGACACAGTCAAAATATATATTTGACCTTATTTTTCTATTATAATATATATAATAAATAAATGCATGTTTACTTTTATTATAATGTTTTGGAAGACCAATATATATATATGTTGTTTTAGTTTCTTTAAACTAAGTATTTTTAAAGTTATTGATGGTCAAAGTTATAAAAGTTTGACCATAATCTTGTGTAAAATATCAATTAAAATGAAACCGGAGGGAGTACCTACATATTAAAAATATCGGTATTATCACCGGTATCTGGCAGGTATCATACTAGTACATGCAAGTATCATAACGGAACTAGCTACCGGTACCACTCTGAAAACTCTATAAAATATCTCTCTATATATAGTAGGAGTAATAGACAGTGCGCACCTGGGCCGCCAAACTTGTTCGTAAGTGAATCTAAATAATTGAGTGTCCTGTCATTGAAAGTATGGATTGCTGCAGCTGCCGTTGTTGAAGGCGAGTTGAACAATGATCCATTCTTCCTTTGGTATGCCATTACCTGATCCCAATCTTGAAGGCTCCCGAACCCTTCTGCCACATATGCCATGAAGGCTTTCCTTGCTGAAATTGTTCCACCGGAATCCCTGATTACAAAGTGAACAAAAATTATGAACAAAATTTAACTTAAAAGCTAGATACTATGTGCAGATAGGTCAATCTATCCTGTTCTGAAGTGTCCAGTGTGCGGAGAGGACAAAACCTGATTGATTCTTGAACATATATGGTACCACAATAAGTTTTACTAAATAAGTTCTGGTCTTTCTGAGGTCCTATTCCTTTGGTCCACAAATATAAGAGATTCTGGTGAAAGTAATAGCTAGTTGGTATTAATGGAGGAACCCTAATTTCGTAGTAAAGAATTTTATTCACAACCCCTTGATATGGACACCTTAGAAGAAAACCCAGCCAATCCCACCCATATTAATTTTGTGGCATACCGTTTAAACCTGCTTAATTCGGATTTGGTCGATTCGAGTGAAGCCGTAGATGAACACCCTTAAGTATCCTTATAAAAGAGAAAAAAATCCGAATTACCCCCTCTCCCCTCCCAAATTATTGCGGACATCTGGATTATCTCGTAAACTCCAATATTGGAATTCTGACACCTGAACTCTTAAATTCGGACGAATTACCCCTTAACTCATTCCGGAGCAATTTTCAATCTATGTCCAGGTCGTCGGTGTCATGGCCGTCCGAGATGTTGAGATGAGATGACTGATGATAGTGGTGTGGGGCAACCCTACAAGCTAGAGACAGTGGCGGCAGCCACCGTGAAGCTGGAGACCCACAGCGCCGGCGATGTGATATGCCCCCTCTCCCTACATTGTGGCCAGATGCACCACCAGCAGCCCTGAGCTCTGAGTCCACCTGTCACCCCTGGTTGCACAATCACATGTCACCTCTGGTCGCACGCCCTGAACCTCCACCATTGCCCTTGATGAGAACTCGAGATCTACCTCTGTTGCACTTTCGGTGTGAGCTTGAGTTCGGCCACCGCCTGCTACCTCCACTCTCCTCCACGAGGGGCTCTTGAGTTCAGGCTCCTCCTCCGCCTCTAACTACCACCTCCGCGGATGGGCGGATGGGCCTCCATGCTGCGCCACATCTGCCTCACCACCTCTTCCTCCTTGAGTCTCTCTGTGGTCGTCTCCTACATCGGTGATGCCTGCCAAGGCTCTCCGCATTCTCTGACCGATGCCGTCGTCGTCACCTCCTTCGCCCGAACCACCGGCTACATCATGGCCCTTTTGGCCATTGTCAACTGTGCCCCTTGGATTTACCTAGTCGACTCGACCGGGCTTCCCCATTTCTTCCATGCAAGAGGGTGCAGTAATGGCTAAGATTTCACCACGTTGGAGTCCGCATCGCCTCCCGAGATTGATCCGGGGAAGAGAGGGGCGGCAACAGCTAAGGCCCCACCTCGTTGGAGTCTGCGTTGCCTCCCGAGGTTGATCCTGGGGAAGATGGGTGGCAGTGGTTGAGACCCCACCTCATCGGAGTCCACGTTGCCTCCTGCGATGTCGATCCGAAGGAAGAGGTTCAGGGGTGGCTAAGGCCCACATCGCCAGAGCTCATGTTGCAGGCGAACCTGGTGAAGAGGGGTGGCAGCGACTGAGCACCGCTTGCTGTTGTTGCTTGCCGGGGTCGAGCTGGGAAGGAA
This sequence comes from Oryza sativa Japonica Group, assembly GCF_034140825.1. NCBI lineage: Eukaryota > Viridiplantae > Streptophyta > Magnoliopsida > Poales > Poaceae > Oryza > Oryza sativa. The sequence goes on from NC_089046.1 coordinate 19,002,525, forward strand.
AGGGAAAAAAGGTGCACTAAAAAGTTGGCCCACTGATTTTAATAGTTATGTGCTTATTGGACCGCCACATGTGCACCACGTAGGCTGAAAATCGCTTCGCACTGAATTGGGAAAGGGGGGAGGGGGGGGCTTAATTCGTCCAGATTTGAGAGTTCGGGGTGTCAAACCTCGTTGGAGTCTGCGTTGCCTCCCGAGGTTGATCCTGGGGAAGATGGGTGGCAGTGGTTGAGACCCCACCTCATCGGAGTCCACGTTGCCTCCCGCGATGTCGATCCGAAGGAAGAGGGTCAGGGGTGGCTAAGGCCCACATCGCCAGAGCTCATGTTGCAGGCGAACCTGGTGAAGAGGGGTGGCAGCGACTGAGCACCGCTTGCTGTTGTTGCTTGCCGGGGTCGAGCTGGGAAGGAGAGGGAAAAAAGGTGCACTAAAAAGTTGGCCCACTGATTTTAATAGTTATGTGCTTATTGGACTGCCACATGTGCACCACGTAGGCTGAAAATCGCTTCGCACTGAATTGGGAAAGGGGGGAGGGGGGGGGGCTTAATTCGTCCAGATTTGAGAGTTCAGGGTGTCAAATATCTGATATTGAGTTTAGGGTATTCCAAAATGATCGCAACAGTTCGGGAGCAATTTAGTTTTTTTCCTATTATATTAAATATTATATTCAAAATTATATGACAATGAAGTAGGTATAATTCAATATTTCGTTCAAGAAAGGCCGAACTTTTATCCTGTCAGTGGGCCATTGAAATTCCCTGACCGACCGACTTATTTGCAGGCTGCAGCTGTTACTTAGGCGTAGGTTAATTGCTTTATTGTGTTGGGCATTATGTTATACAAAGGAAGTATATATAAGTTTTGGCCTATGTAGCAATGTATCTCTATCTCTACTACTTTAAAAAATATGAGGTGCTTCCATCGTCCGTTAAAAAAACCGGTGGTAAAAACCGAGCGAAAAAAACCGGGCGAAAAAACAAATCTGTGTTATCCAAAAAAAGGTGGCAAAAAAGGGGAAAAAATCGAAATGAATCCGACTCTATCGAGCCGGGAAAAAAGGGGCGAAAACTTTTTTTAAAAAAGCTGTCCGATTCCACACAAAAAGGAATTATATGTGACGCGGTAAAAAAAATCAACCAGGCGAAAAAAAAGAAAAAAAAAGTCCGATAAAAAAAGGGGCAAAAAAAACCGGGTGAAAAAAAAAGCAAACTGTCCGATCAAAAAAAAAGCGGGGAAAAAATCGAAACGAATCTGACTCCGTTGACGCTGTAAAAATAAGGGCGAAAAAATAATAAAACTGTCTGATTCTAAAGAAAAAAATAAAAAAAATGTCTGATTCTAAAGAAAAAGGAATTATATGTGATGTGGTAAAATAAATCGAATCCTATTATATCTATAAAGGTCCGACACTACAAGAAAGTGGCTTAAAAAACCGTTCATAAAAAAATGCACGAGAAAAAAAAAAGGGCAGAAAAAAGAGCGGTAGAAAAAAAATCTAATTTCTATTCATCGTTTTAGTTGTCCGTTTATATCTCTTCTTTATCTCTAATCTAATCTAATCTAACTATTAAAAAAGTGAAGTTTCTACCATATATAAAAAAGAAAAAATACGCGAGAAAATAAAAACGGTTTAAAAAAACGCGTGAGGAAAAAATGTCAGAAAAAAGCACAAAAGAAAACGCAATAAAAAAAAAGTTCCGTAGTCCGTAAAAAAACACGCGAGAAAAAAATATTTCCATCGTATGTAAAAAAGCAAAAAAAAAAACATACGAGGAAAAAAAGGCTAAATTAATGGACACTTGGTCGAATAGGATCCATCGATTTTTTTCCATCTCCTACACGACTTGTGTTTCGTCATCTATTCTCCTGTATTGGAGACCCTACACATCTTTGTAGGTAATTATCAGACTATTTTTGTGAAGTGTAGCTATTATTCTTGATAACATATTATATGGAAATAATATTAGAAAATAAACATATTTTAATTGTTATTTAGAGAAGAGTGCACAATGACTCTATTTTGTGTAGACTTGACCATACGAGACAGTGTAGGATTTGATTGGTTGCAAGAATGAGATTAAAGAATATTTTAGATTATATGCATGTTGTTATATGAATAATTCAATTATTTTAGGTAAAGCAAACATAGTAATGTTGCCATCATCAAGGTTGAGCCATTACACATTTAAGATGTTCCAATTTTCTGATTGTCATCGACATGGTTATATATGAAAAACATATATTATCATCACGTTTTTTTCACCCGTTGCAACGCACAGGCATATTTGCTAGTAAAGTCATAATATATAAAAAGCTGCTACCACTGGTGGAGAAACCATCTTTGCCCGATCGACCAAAAACCACAATAGTCCCGGTTGCAATAAAAACCGGGACTAAAGATGGATTTTAGTCCCGGTCTATAAGCAGAACGGGACTACGTGATCTTTAGTCCCGGTTGGTGTTACCAACAGGGACTAGAGATCATCTTTAATCCCGGTTCACATGCTGTCAGGTGTGGTTAGGGCCCTCCAGGATCTTTACCGGGACTAAAATTCGGATCTTTAATCCCGGTTAGTAACAATAACCGATGATCTTTACTCCTGGTTGGTGTTACTAACCGAGACTAAAGATCAAAACGCACTATATAATCCCTATTACTTATCCTTTTTTCCCCTCCACACAGACTCCTCTCTCTCTCTCTTCATCTCTAATCCTTATCTCTTCCCTTCCTCCTTATCTCTTTTCTTTCCTTATCCCTTCGCGTGGCTGAAGTGCACAGCAGGAGGGGGAGGGCGGGCCGTACGGTGGAGGGCGGCGCGGTGGCAGCTGGCGCGTCGGCGCGGAAGGCCGCGCGGCGGGGGCCGGGGAGGAGGGGAGGTGGCAGTGGCTGAGCCGGCCGTCGGCTTTGCTTCCTTTCCTTTTTTTTTTAAAGAATTTGTGATTCATGTAAAGATTGAGATGAAGAATTTGTGATTCATTGTATGGATTGAGATATATAATTTCTTTTTGAAAAATCTGTGATTCATTGTATGGATCTAAGATGTGTATGATTTGTACATTTGGGATGTTTCTTTGATTTGGGGTTTGATTTGGAATGTATAATCTGTGGTGTATATGATTGATTTGTGTATTTGGAATGTTACTTTGATTTGGGGATATGCATCCCACTTAATTTGGGAGAAAATAAATTAGAGATAATAAATGAAAAAAAAAACTAACCAGGACTGCCGCTCCCATCCACCAACCGGGACTAAAAATCGATCTTTAGTCCCGGGTATTTGAACCGGGACTAAAGATAGAAATCTTTAGTCCCGGATTCATAGTTCCGGTTTAAAAACCGGGACTACGCGGGGTTATGAACCAGTACTAAAAACGATTTCTCCACCAGTGTACTTGAGCTTAAAATTTTCGTATACAGATTATTCAAAACAGACCATGAGAGACTTCCATTTAAAGAGCAGAAACTCATATGCCCCATTGTGTTTCGGTTTGAACCTTCAAACTTTCTACTAAGTAGAACTAGAATACTAGGAAGAAACTAAAACCATCTCAATTCGAAAAGAAAAGAATATATGTGGGTTCTATATTTTCTCTTTCTCTTGCTATTTATGTTTCCCAATGTAATTAGCTAGATAGTAGCATGAGATCCGATTGAAGTGTTCGCATGCACATGTACACCCATTGTTTGGCACCATTAATCTGGACAGGATTTGCTCCCGTGATCCAAAACTAACGAGAGTAGCTATATACAATTAAAATTCGAAATTTTTTGGTGTAAAATATTATGACACTGAAACTATTCTAGTATTATTACAGTGTAATTTATATTTAAATTATATGTAACATATGTGAACTCACGCTCGGCTAGCTGGCTAGCGAAGCTTAATTACTCTCATGTTAGAGCAACTCCAACAATCTAGCTATCTGGGTTTGGATCGGTAAAAAAAAAAAAACAAGTCAAAACCGGGGTCCAACACACTCGGTATCGTATCTCGCTCTGCTCGCAATCCCATTCGGCATCCGTTGCCCCTTGCCCTGCATATTTGCAGAGGCCATCCCGCTCGCAATCGCCGCTCTCCCACGCACGCGCTCGTTTCCCGCCCGTGCGCTCCCGCCCAATCGGTCCCGCCACCTCAGCCTCCCATCGTGCTACGCCGTCGCACCGGTCCCACCGTCCCGCGCCGTCGTTGGTCCCGCCGCCTAGCGCCCTCGCCCTCCCGCCGTCGCGCCGCTCTGGCCCCGGCCTTCGTCTCGCCATGTGGAGGCCGCCGCGTCCTGCTTCAACGGTGACTGGGGACTTGGATCAGGATGCTCATCGCTCGGAAGGGGACTTGGATCAGGATGCTCATCGCCTCCGCATGGCGATAACGCATGCACCTGTTGGATGTGCGGCCGGCGGCGGCGTGATGACGCAACAAGGAGGCGCGCGGCGTCCACCAACGATCTGCCGACGGCGACGCGGTGCAACGAGAGGCAGCGACATGCAGAAGGAAGCAACCGGCTGTGAACGACGTCCAAGCGATGGAAACCAACGGCGGCGGCGGAGAAACGAGAAGTCGTGGAGTCACCGGTCCGAAAGAACGGGAGCCGTGACGTGGACCCTTTTGAATACGGAGAGTCAATATTTAGCTAGGCTGTTGGTTTTACCCCTCTGTTTGGGACCTTTTTTCCTTTTTACAGACCTCTTTACTCTCTAAACTTAGCTAATCATATACATAATCTCTTGGACTTGCTCTTAGTCTCAGGTTTCACTCCTCTTGCAGGCATGTCGGTTGGTTTTTTTATCCTCTCCACACGTATCTCGAGGTGATCCAAAATCCATAAATTCAGTTGTTTTAGACATTTGATTGATTTAAGGAAAAGCTCTGAATACGCACTACGTTTCATATTATAAGTCGTTTGACTATTTTTTTAAGTCAAAATTTAAAATATGAAATTAATTTCATTAAATTTAACATTGAATATATTTTGACAATATATTTGTTTAGTGTTAAAAATTTTGTTTTGAACTTTTTTCTCTCGCTTATAAATGAATTTTAATATAATATTAGTATGGCATCACTATACAATATAAACTAATGACCGATGGTTGACGATACGTAAAAAATACTATATTAATTATTCAACCCCATTTATTTAAGCTTCCAAACACCCAAAACCACATAGGTGGTAATTTGAACATTGTCACTAAGTTTACAGTGTTAGTTGTTTGGTTTTAATGTTCATGTGCTAGACGAACTTCTGTCAAGTGTTTAGGGGGTTATATAGACTTTTTCCTTTATTTAATTAATACTTTCTCTGTTTCTAAATATTTGAGACCGTTGACTTTTTAGTACATGTTTGACCGTTCATCTTATTCAAAAACTTTTGTGAAATATGCAAAACTATATGTATACATAAAAATATATTTAACAATGAATCAAATGATAGGCAAAGAATTAATAATTACTCTAATTTTTTGAATAAGATGAATGGTCAAACATGTTTTAAAAAAATCAATGGTGTCAAATATTTACAAACGGAGGGAGTACATCCCAACATGATGTTGTGTTGCGTCTAGTAATTTCACTCTTTTACAATTTCACACATGTAAATTTAAAACTAATTAAAAGAAGTGGCACAATATAAATTTCAGAACTGAATCCTAATTAATTTTATTTTATTGGCTAACCTTTCCAATTCGATCTTCCGGAGGTGAAAAATTTCATCAATATCTGTTTGCCAAACAGGTAATTGCAAACCCATCCCAGAGGCAAGGGTTATTAAACCAGAGAATGTAACGTTAAAACCCACAGGAGCTATATTTTGAACATCCATCGCAACGGAGAAATTTCTTCCAACAAAATTTAGACCTGTCAGCATCATAAAGTTATGTCGTTATAAAAGGTCTCATCATCAAACACGAAGGTACGTCGAAAGGACTTAGCAGCATCGATATGAGTGCAGTTTTCTACACCCTCCGTTTAGAAAATAATTTAAAGAAAATAACTTCTAAGAATAAATCTGAGATATATATTGTCCAGATCGATCTATTCTCAGAAGTGGGCGACAGAGGAGTACTGTTATAAATATTTGACACTTTAGATAGGGCTATAGTCAAACTTCTTAAACATTGGCTATAAGTAAATTGAAGATATGTACCTAGTATAAAAAATGGTGTGCATAGATTTGTCCCAAAATTAATGTTAGGGCCTATTTGTATTGCATGAATGGAAAACAAAAGTAACAGAAAAAACACATGATTGTAACATGAACGTATGTGTAGAATATAGAATTGGAAAACACATGAAAATACTAAAGTGGCCATTTGATAGGATCACATAAAAGCACAGGAATTTAAAAAGAGATAAAAAACTCAAAGGAAACTTCCCATAAGGTTGTACTATAAAATTTCTCTATAAATTCTTTCATGCAAAGCTGCCAACTTATTCTAACATAAACTTGCAATCAGAATGTCCCTCGAAATCTGTGATAAAAGAATCAAATATTATATATTATTTTAACTAGAGTTAGTAGTTAATTTTTACCTCTCTTGATGTGATATGAGCCTGCATTCCACTTCTTGAGTGCGACAACGCATGCCAATGTAGACAAGAGAATATCTTTGTTGACTGATAAACTTGATGAGTTTATACCCCAAGATCCATCGTCATGTTGGTTCTGCAGAATCCACTCAATGCACTGCGGATAACATGGAGCTTGAGAAGAACTACGCTCCGGCACCATAGCCACCCAAGCTGTGTCATATAACGATGGTGATAATTCAACTCTCTGCAACTGTTTTCTTATCTTAGCTTGGAGTTCCTTGCTGTGCTGCAATATTACATCAGAATAATAAATTCAACCAAGGAATCAGTACATGATGACATTACATACATATCATTACCAACCAATGCTCTTCTGGATTGACCGATGGATTGATGGCCGCTCAGTGGCTTCCTTACCTCCTGATCTCCTCTGGCCTCGCGAACAATTTCTGGGTTTCCGACATCCGCGGCGTCCTAACTGTCCCGGTCATCTCCCAGTTTCTTCTTATTTGGGATGTGGTGTCTCACGTCCAGCTCTCGCTGGGTGTCGAGGATCGTCTTGTTTGACGTTGGACGAGTGACAAGCGCTACACTGCGCGTTCGGCGTACTGGATGTGCTTCTATGGCCAGCACTCCTTTGCTTGTGCTGATCTTCTCTGGCATGCTAAGGGTCCTGCTAAATGCAAGTTCTTCTTCTGGTTTGCTTTTCAGCGACGCTGCTGAACAGCAGAGCTCCTCCAGAAGCGCGGCATTGATAGTCACTCGGTCTGTCCCTTTTGTGCTCAAGAGCTTGAGACGGCGAATCACATCCTCCTCGATTGCGTGTTCGCTCAGCAGGTCTGGCTCCGTGTGTTGTCGTCTCCTGGTTGGGATGCCATCTCTCCCACCCGTGGTAGCTATCTCCAGGTTTGGTGGCCTTCGTACAGGGCATGCTTGCCTGAGCATCTTCGTCACAGCTTCGATTCTCTGATCCTCTTGGTCTCCTGGCAATTGTGGAAGGAACGGAACTCTAGGGTTTTCGACTCTGCGTTATCTCCGGTCTCGGAGGTCCTTTAGTCCATCAGCTCAGAGGGCCATCTTTGGTCGTTAGCTGGCATTGCTAATTTTGGGGTTTTATTGGGAGAGTAGTGGGCTCTGCCCCCTTCCCGCTGGTTGGAATCGTACTTTCCGAGTCTTTTTCCTTTGGTCTTTTGTTTCCCTCCTCTCTTGGCATAAGTCGATCTGGCTTAATGCATTGTGTAACGAATATTCTATCGTCTAATATATTGACGTGCAATCCTTTTGCGCGTTCGAGAAAAAAACATACATATCAGATTCTATTTCAAAATTTCTAAATACGAGTGATACATTTTTTTACAAGGACATAAATGCATGATGTTGTTGCTAAGGCTAACAAGGGAAGGGGGGACCTTCCACCCAGAGAAAGAATGCTACAGTAATTTCCCTTTTCCCGATCCCTCTTCCCTCTGCGATTCCGGTGGTCCTCCACTGGCGTCGACCGGATGGGGGTCAGGCATCCTCTCCTCGTAGTGTAGTGTAGTTTAGTTTTAGTTTTTACTGTTCTCAAGTCCTCCTGTAGTGTCGAACTTGTCTCGCTTTAGGGTTCATGGTCATTGTTATCTGATAGCGACAACTTTTGGTTTTGAGGCTGTCGATCTGTCCTCTAGAGATGTCGAATCAGAGATTTTGACAGGGAGCACCATGACAATATTTGGTTGAGTCTGGTGAAGCACATCGAGATTCTACAGCTCAACTACAAACCTCGAATTATGCCATTTCCGTGGATGCAACCGAAAAGATCACCAAATTTTCAATGGGTGTGCACGCCGTCAATAGAAGCCAATGGATGGAATCATCGCAGCAATGCCTCTGCTCCCTATCGATTCCATCTATTATCGCTGCATGGATTTACATGAAGGATTGCTTGCCTAGTTCAGTTATCTTCACCTTTCAAAGGGATATGGTCTGCTTGTTCTGTTTATACTGCTTTGCAAGGTGATGTACTAGGGGATTTGTGCCCCCGTAAACTCTGCTTTGATCTATAATGATAATATTTTAATTTTTTAGAAAAAACGAGGGGGGGGGGGGGCAGATCCATCGCCCGACGACGCTGAACCGCAGCCTGGGCCAGTCAGTTAGACCCGCAATAGAATTTGAATGTTTTGTATTGTTAGATTAGAAACAACATTTTCTCACATCAAACACTTGATTAGTAATTTTTGTTCCAGTTTCTAAAACTTTTCTATATCCGCGTGCCCGCCACCGAGGCTAACCTTAACCACCTAAAAACTTTCCAATCTATTCTCTTCAACGATTTTAATAGAATCATGTACTCATTTAACTATTTACAGATTCGTTGACGAATTAGCGATAGTCAAATTAGAATGATCAAGCAGATTTACAAGTAGGGCGCAAGTAGCGATAATATGCGTGAAAGCCACGAAATGGATTAATTCGTACCATGACTTGCAGGCTCCGTACATTTCCTCCGACTTCCCCCTTCTCAACACCTCCTACCGCTTTGGAAACAAAACGAAAAGAAGTGAGATACGTTGCCAAAACCAATCCAATCATAAATTCAGAACTAGATTAATTATGGAGCATCAATATAATAGCAGAAAATTAATATATATATTATATATACGCTGCTACTAGTACCAATTGTTAATTCAACAATGGAAAAAGTCTGAACGACCCCTGAATGACTCAACTGAATTACCCCTCTAAACTAAAATACCAGATATTTATACCCTCAATTATTTATATGAGACAAATAACTCCCATGAGCACTGTTTTGGGCGGTTTTGATAGCTTGCACACTTGGCCACAACGTGGCAATCTAGTCAGCAAAGTGCAGAATAGAAAAAGATCCATGGGCCCACCTACCATATATCCCCCTAAAGTCATCCCTTACCCTTGCTCTTTCTCTCTTTCTGCGCTATGGGTTATGGCAGGAGAAGGTGGTCGGTGTTGCCAGTTAGAGCAGGTGGCGGACGGGCGAATCAACACAAAGATCACCTTTGCACAAAGAGTCACGCCGCCTCCTCCTCAGTGTCACAAGCATGCTATCGCATCATAGCTTTTCCATTGCATGCGCTTGCCGATGAGGAGGGCGGTGCCTAGGAGGGGCTTGTACCCCTCGGCTCCCCTTATTCCCAAGTGACGGTGCCGAGAAGGGACTTAGAGTGACAGTTGTGGGCCAAGTGTGCACGAGGCGGCGAACGGTGTTAGAGGTGGAACGGTGGCGGTGGTTGGTGGTGGCAACATCACAGCGACAGATCCGCCCATCGCAGGGCAAACTCGATATTTCGACAATGAACCAAGGTCGGATCCACACCACCTTCTCTTGGTTGGCTTGGGCTTCGGAGGCAGTTCACCTCCACGGACCTCAGTGAGTGGGCTCAAGCTTTGGTGCGGTCTAGATCGACGGAGCCACTCTGATCGAGACCTATCCCCACCAACCGGCTCCACCTCCTCCTCCGGCCATCGAATGTGCCTCTCCTGGACCTCCTCATGCTCTCTCCCTAGCCTTCTGTTCGAGGTGCCGCCCCATCAAATCAATAGCCGACAGTGTCGGATTGAGGAGAGGCCAGTAGGCATTGAGCTCATCGTTGTCGCTGCCGAGGAGCTCGTTCCTGCACGGAGCTAGTGGATCCGCTTCGACCACTTCGCTGAGGGAGTCGGGCGGATGGCATGCAGAGGTGAGCATCTAAAGCCCAAGCATGCTCGGATGAGGGGAAGAAATGAAGAGGAAGGCAAGTAGGTTATAGCGTCCCACCCCCCTCTATCGGTGGGTTCCTCCTCTAGGTGTTCACCGTATAGAGGAGAAGGAGAGATTTGTCGGTGGAGCATGGGTGGCGGACAGCTGGTCGATTCCGAGTTGTTGGTGGAGAGCGAGGCATTGAGGGTGAGGAAAAAAAGCATCACCGACAATAGGCCCCGCCTGATTTTTACGGAGTATTTGTTTTTCTGACTGATGCCACGTGTGTGCCACGTAAGCTGAAAACTACACAGGATTGAATTAGGGGTAATTTGTCTGGATTTAAGGACTCGGGTGTAAAATGTCTAGTATTTGAATTCAAAGGGGATAATTCGAACTAGCGCAATATTTTAGGGGGTATTTGAACTTTTTGTTTAAATAATTGTACTCCATGCTAGAAATATTCCTTGGGCAGCAGGCATGGCTGGTACAATTATTTTGTGACAATTTCATAAGTATTGAAATAACTATCTGCAACTAATAATTTAGGGTAATTTGGTCATTTTTACTTAAAGCTAATTTGTCTCATGTCTTTACTACTCCATATTAGAACGATAGTATAGGAGAGAGGGACTTGTTCATGCCAAGTAGCATCAATCCCAATAAAAACTATTGTACCTCTAGTGACCATAGGAGGATGTCCTTTGCTCATCTGCTTTGGCAGCATCCCATAGTAATGGGGTGAAGTTCTTGGGATTTGGCCCATGGAGCATATGGAACTCGGTAGCATCGTAGTTGCCTGCACCATACAATATGTGTGAGGTAATTAATTAACAAAGAAAACAAGGTCAGATGGAAATATGGTATATGGATGCGAGTCTATCTACCTGTACATACCTACTCGATCCACCCACATCCCAATTTAATCATCTCCTAAGAATATTTTAGATCTTTTCAAATTGATCATCATCTAACCGGTATCTACTCGTTTATTTGTTGAAAATTAAATGACAACATTGCATGTCTATTCATTTATGTATACCCAAGTAAATATTATAATTACAAGTCTATTCGTTTATCTATGTAGCCCTCGATATCAAACTATTGGTTTTTTATAGCGTTTAAATTGTATCCGAAATATACTAGTACTGTATTCTTACTAATCACCTCTGATTTAATTTTCACACTACCCTACCATCACTCACCCTTGCTCCAACCACCCTGAATTATGTGGCAGGTGGATAGGTATTTTAGCCCAGTACCATATCATCTAAAGAGATTTTAAGCGATAAATGAAATAAGCCCTCCAATACACAATTTTATTGCGTGACTTTATAGGTTAGTCATGACATTTAATAGCGATATATGGGATTAGATGTAGTTGGATAAAATGAGATCAATCTAGCCCCTAATGTTACTATCAACCAAGATTGTCAGTATCCCGATCCATATTATAGTATTGTATGATTATAATGATCGTACCAAGCTGAAATGATATTGACCCTAATTAGTATTCATTTACACATGATCATATGAAATCTTAGTTAGTATCTTGATTCTACGATCTCTATGATCCTATAAAATATTATTTAAAATAAGGTGGATTGAAAATAATATGAATAAATATGATTAAGTTTACATAAAAACCAATTAAATTTATCAAAATCAATTTATATGCTTTAATTTATACAAAATATTTTATATAAAAATATGTAATTTCTAAAATCTGGCAGTACAAATTATAACACAATCCTTGGTTTAACTAGTTTCATAGTATTGGAAATAGAGTACGCCTAGTTTCATTTAGATGATTTTTTTCCCTCTTCCTCTTCATAATTATGTTATGAGTAAATTGTACCTACAGTACAACAACTTGGCATGTGGTGCGATATAGTGCAAAAACTTAAGAATTGAACGTCCGAGTGTGACAACTTGACAAGTAGGTGCGTTCTAGCGTAAGAACTTGATAATTAATATTTTGGTGCATCAACTTGGCTAAGCATATGCTAGGTGAGTTTTTTTCACGATGTCAATATGCAATTACATAGTAATTCTACGCATATTACTTTATAATATTGAATTTAATCTTTGAGAATTATATTGCACATACAATTTACATCCAATTACCTTTAAATTTTTTTTTTGTTTTCTTCACCTTCTTAAATATCAACAGAAATATAATAATTTCTACATCCGAATTAATTGACTTTCAGTTATTAGTTATTAGGATAAAAATATAAATACGCTTATACAAATCCACACAAATATATTACCAAAATAAATACTTAAAAATTAAATTTATATAAAAAATGCTCCAAATAATTAAGTTGCCGTGTAACTTCTTAATTTATTTATCAAAACCGTACCTACCTTGTAAGTTGTTGCATTTATAAAATTACTTATAAAGTTCTTATACTTACCTGTCAAGTTGTGAACTTGTGATGCACTATGTGTGCAATTTACTCCTTTGTTATCATGTCACCATATTTGCTTAGGTGACATCTTATTTATCGAGAATGAAACGTCAACAAAACTTTTAATAGGATATTGGTCATATATACTCAAGAGTAGAGATTTAGGAATTAACTTTTTTAGCAAGGAGGGAGCATACAAGAGAATATAGAATTGTACCTTGCACCACTCACAGGCAGGGAAATGAAGCAAAACTAGCAATGGAAGAGCAGAGAGCTCCGCGTGGTGGCCTTCTGCCTTCTTGTAAAAGCTCTCCTCCGTATACGTGCTGCGTTGCACCGCTATTTATATATTTATAAATAAAACGGTGCATGCATGTGGTCCAACCCACATGTATTAATTATTAGTCAATGCATGTGGTCCAACCCACTTGTAGAAAGTCATATGACTAAATATAATGAGCATCTCTATTGATAATGACTCTAATACCTCTCATTAAAAACAATAAAAAAAAGCCTTACTAGTATTAACTTGGTCAAACTGTACGACCTAACTTTGGACATATATCCAATAATTTTACGATATTTTTTTCCAAAAAATTGCGCACAACAAATTTTCTTAGATGTAATCCGTAGTAATTTAAGTACAATAAAAATAATTTATGTACACTGTAGCCATTAGGGTGTGTTTGGTTGGGTGGATGAGTCTGAATGGGAGATGGCCGTCCGAGTTTTTTGGTGTTTGTTTAGAGGGTAGGGTGGATGGGGCGGCTCGGAATAGGGAATATTCCCTCAATATGCTGGATGAGTGCACCCGGCCGATTTGGCTGGATGAAGTTATAAGCAAGATCTAAATGATTTTTTCTCTTAACCCATTTATATAATTTATGATTTGGTTATACCATTAGATTTGTTATAATTAATTCTTTAAAACAAGATCTCGGATGATTATATTTTAATAAAAAAATATACTACAAATGGGTCCCACTAACTTTGGCTTTTCCCATCCATGGCTATTTTGCTCCAACCAAACAAGAAATTGGATCACTATATCCATATAAACCAAACAAAAAATTGGATCGCCATATCTAACAAAATATGAATGGCCATATCCTATCCATACATGACCGTGAACCAAACACACCCTAAATCTCAACCCTCGTGGCGCATAGGCTAAAATTATGGAAAGTAACCTGTGCAATCAATCCTATTTATTCTTTTCTTCCGTAATTTTCTAATCTATGCAGATTAGGAGCAAAAGGGACAGTCCCTAATTTCAAATGTTGATTAGGATTATTCATGTGGCATATTAAGTTGGTCCAAAGATGATTTAAATACTTAGAGGATTTATGTGTATAAAATTAAATCTCAGGGATTAAATTCAGTCTTTGGTGAATTTTGAGAGACTAGATTAGCTATTCACCCATAAATCATCAATAATTCTTAGATAGAAAAAATAAACAAATTATCAAGACAAACATCGGCAGACTCGGCACAAAAATAATTAAACGATACACGAAAACGTACACGTCCAACTCAGCGTTCTTTTTTTCTTATTATTATTATTATTATTATTATTATTATTATTATTATTATTATTATTATTATTATTATTATTATTATTATTTCTTGCTTTGGTACGTTGGTTTCGTTGTTGGTTCCATAATTACTTAGCCGAACACGATTCCTATACCGTTGCATGGACTAATTCATTGGTTCAACGAGAATCGGCCTAACTTACTCGTTGGATGTCACAGTGAATTTTTGGCTCAATCCATGGAAGCAGTTGCTCGGTAAACGATGGTCGATGACTCCTACCACATTATGGGCGAGATTGCTACCTGGCGGCGATCGGGATTCGGTCCCCCTTCCCTCCACCTGTTTCTTTTTTTACACCGCATCACTTTTGTATTTTAGTAAATTTATACACCTAAATTTTGTACACCTTAAGTTATACATCTAAAGTTTAGAGATCTAAAGTTTATAAATCAAAAGTTTATATATCCGATTCAAATTTGAATTCAAATATTTTTATATATAAGTATTTCTATACATCTAAAGTTTATACACCTAAAGTTTATAGACCCAAAGTTTATAAGTAAAAAGTTTATATACCCTATTCAAATTTGAATTTGAATTCAAATATTAGTTTATAGACCTAAAGTTTATAAGTCAAAAGTTTACGTACCGTTTCAATTTTAAATTTGAATTCAAATTTTTTTATATATAGTATTTCTATACATAAATTTTTTCAACTTTGTGTTTTTTATTTTTTTTAAAATTTATGGTGTAGTAGGAAGAGAAGAAGAAGAGAAGGAAGGAAGAGAGTAGTGTACAGTAGGGGATGAATTTTTTTGAGAATTAATATTATTTTTATGGAAAATCGCAAAAGTAGTAGCCAGGTGGGGAAATCGCGAATTTAGGGGCCTGTCGAACTGGTGCAGTTCGATAGGCATCCTATCGAACGGCCGGCGCATGACTGAAAAGGAAATCGACTGGCTGCACTTCGACAGGGCCTGTCGAATGGGGGCAGTTTGTCGGGGCCTCGAATAGCACCTGTTCGACAGCCAGTCGAACACCCTCTGTTCGACTGGTCTACTCGCCCATTTTTTAAAAAATATAATGTTATTTTTTTAATAATATGTAAAATATTGTAATATTTTAATGTGTAAGATTGGAAATTATTATTGTAAGGAATGTATAGGGTTTTGATAATGTATGTTGGCAAATTTTATGGGAAATTGTAGTATTTATTTGTGGCTTAAAATATTTGGATTATTTAGTTTCATTATTTGTATATATTTTTGGTTTCATGGCTTTGTCGCAATTTATTTAGTAAGGATGGATAAAGAAAGGAGGGGATCGAAGATATTGCAGCTACGGAAGCGCAAATGAGCTTAATAGATGAAAAAGAGAATGAAACATTAGCTAACAAATAGACGAACATAATCCATTCTTGACACTTACAACAAAAGTCCTGAACTAGAGCGATTTGAGGTTAAGCTTCTCTATTGTCCCATTCTACGTCGTTGTTTACGTAATGCAACTTCGTGATCATTCAATCTCTTATACTATGTTTGCGTTTCAGCTTCAGATACTCTTCCGCCTTCCTACATCGGGCTGACCATGTTGATCCATGAAGTAAAAGCACATATCCTTGGATTCCCCTGAACAATCAATAAAATTAGAGAATTAATGGGAAATAAATGTTATGGGAGCGCGAAGCAAAATGTAAAATAATAAGTAAGCATGTGACATACAACGAAGTTGTCGTCTATGTTGGGACAGACGAAGTACCGCATGCCATATATATCTTGTGAGAAGGACGTTACAACATGGCAGCGATCTCTACAACCGCATTTGGGACGATCAGACCATTCAGGTATACCTAATGGATTTGATCTCCAGTGTAAGCTAGCGGACTGAACCAAGCGCACGTACTCCATCCATGCTTGAATGAATTGTGTGGTCGTCTCAGGTTGAGTTATCGTCGAACCGATGGAAGTTCTTCGCACCGTATCAATCCACTTTACATAGCTACATTTGCGGTCTTCTTCCTGTGTGCAGAAATTAATGACCGTAGATGGATGTAGGTATATGACAGAAGCAATAGGAGTGAATGAAAAATTAGCGGCACTTACGATGAAATCATTGTCGACAATGTTAGGATAGACGAAGCATCTCTGTCCTAGAGTTCGTTGTCGAACGGACCTTATCACCTGGCAACGGTCTCCACACCTACACTCTGGACACTCCCGCCAAGTTGACAGTCCGGTGGATTTACTTGCCATTGTAAGGATTCGATAGTTTTTCGTCATTCGTTCTCTTCCTTCCTCCTTAGATAGTCTGATAATGGTTCGCTGCATGGATATGGGCGTGCCCTGTCAAGTTGTGGATTCGTCGTATAAACCCACTCAACGAAGTCGCACAAACTACGGTAAGTCTGAAAAATTCTAGATTTGTAGACACGTGGTTAGCGATGTATGTATTAGACATGTGCAAATGTAGAGATGACAATGCATTGAACAGATACCTGGTAAATGTTTGGGCATTGGAAAAATCTCCTACCGCGGATTTCAGTAGTAAGTGATGTCATGAGTATACATCGATCACCGCATGCGCAGATTGGAAGGTCGCACCATGGTGGAAAAAGACCTGCGAGTGGATCTCTCCGCCAGTCTAAATGCTCGCGGAATGGAGCTTCCATTGTGTTGAACTGGAGGCTGAAGACAATGGGAAATGTAAAGAGCAAAGAACTTGATAAGCTATTGTTTGGTCGAGGTATGTATTTATAGTGCCGTAACGACTGCAGGAAGCGTAGTGCTGAAGATAGGGCTGATGTGTGGATAGACTTGACGGGCACTAGTCGAGCTCTCGCATGGTCGCTTTCATAACTCTGCAGTCGATAAAGATGAAAATGGGGTGGACCACAAAGTGACATGTGCGCTGAAAGTAGATAGCACACCACGTGCATGCATTTATGCGCCTGCCTTATAGTGCGCTACAAAGTTCGAAGCGAATCATTTGTCCTGATTCATTGGAAAGGTATGCGAAAAAAGAATTCATCTAAAAAAGATTATGAAATAGTACTGATAGTTACTAAGTTAATAATAAAGTGTTTCACAAATAGTAGGGAGAAAACATAAATGTCTTAAATTTAATTAAAAAAGATAAGTCAAGGACGATCAGTGCCCTTCGCACGCTTGCTAGGTCCCCCTTCTTCCTACGCCTAATCTGCTCAGTGGGGTATGTCAAATTATCAGGGGGTGCCTATCTCTTGCTGCCTGCTGTGGTGTCACCTTGGGTGCCTGAACGGCCTCCGTCTCCAGCGTCGGCTGTGTGACCGAAGGTGCTGCGTGCCTGTAATCCATCCCTGCTTCCCCTTGAGGAGGCTCAGTGGAAAAGAAGTCCTCAACGAATGCTGAGCGAGGGGAGTAAGCAGGCATTCCATGATGCGTCGACGCCAAACCGTACTCATCGTCTGTTTTCATAAGAGGGAGAAACCAAAAAAAGGCGTACTTAGTAATGATACATATAAATAGACCCTAAAGCGTGTTATTGTTTGAAATGACTTACATGTATGCTGTGTGTGGCCTTGCTCTGGCGCACGCGGAATGATATGAAGTCCCCATGCTGGTGTGTTCAACACGTTGTCCCCTGTTGGCATGTAAGGGAAGTGTGCTGACCCAGATGCTCCCTGGGTGGGTGAACATAAGGTGGAGTTTGTAATACCTACGGATGTGGCTGTGCCGTGCTCGACATGGGTACCCCTGATCTAGCTGACCCCATGGTGTACTCCGGTGCTGGGGTGTGCTGAAAGGAAGGATGGCTGTGAGATGTGTAGGCCACTTCGTACCCGCAACGTGACGTGGATGGAATAGTGGGATCCATGCTAGAACGGCGGGGTAGTGGTGGTGATGCCCTACGGGCCGACGGCTGCACCACATCTGCCGCGCTCCGACAGGAGACACGACGTAGTAATGGGGCAGCACGGGCACGGAAGTTGCGAAGGATGCTCGCCACGTCGTTAGGCCTGACGACTTGAGGTCTCGTCTCCAGTCTTTGCAACAGGGTGTCGTACTCCACCTGAACGTGCTCAACAAATTCCGCATGTTCCACAAATAAGTAAGGCAGTTAAAATATTGAACATTTATTAGAAAATATTGAACAAGTTGCACATTTATTAGAAATATTGAAGTAGTTGCACAATTATTCGAAATACTGAACTAGTTGCACATTTATTAAAAAAAAGTGAGCTAGTTGCACATTTATCAGAAATACTGAGCTATTTGCACACTTATTAGAAGTACTGAGCTAGTTGCACATTTATTAGAAATAGTGAGCTAGTTGCACAATTATTCGAAATACTAAACTAGTTGCACATTTATTAGAAATAGTGAGCTAGTTGCACATTGATTAGAAATACTGAGCTATTTGCACATGTATTAGAAGTACTGAGCTAGTTGCACATTTATTGGAAATACTGAGATAGTTGCACATTAATTAGAATTACTTAACTAGTTGCACATTTATCTAGATATAATGAGCTAGTTGCACAGTTATTAATAATATTGAACCAGTTGCTTGTTGACGGTCGTTATTCATCAGTTTTGACCGTCAATATTACCAAAATAAAGGAGAACTAGTGATGCTTGTAATGCATATACATGTTAGAATAATAATATTCCACTAGTATTTGGTTCACTAACCTTTTGCAGAAAATAACCATAAAGTGGAGGAGAATCGACATCAACTCAAATGATAAATCAATCGGACGATGTCGAGAATCAGACTTATGCATGAATGGGCCAAGAACTCAGAATTGACATGATGAATTGGACCAAAATTTACAAGTCTGCATAAAGGAGCAATAGAGGAGGCCGCCAGCCGAAGATGGCCCAGCCCATGGTTCGGCCGAACTTGGTGGTTCGGCCGAACCTATCCTGGCGCCGTTGGATGTAGGGTTCGGCGTGGACGTACAGGATTACATCCCAGTGACGGTTGGAGGGCACTTCGGACAATTCCCCTTCCACAACCATCATAACTACCTCTATATAAGGACTTCACCTTCTCACTTCATTCACACACCTCAAGCAAGAGCTCTCTCATATTCTCATAAGTTTAGTTTAGTAGTATCAAGTTAGTGTAATAGGAATAGAGTAGAAATCAGGAGTCTGGAAGTCTTCAGAAGAGTTCGGGTATAGCTCTAGTAGCTTTCCATTCCTCTTTTGTAAGCTTTGTACTTTATTTAGAATACTCTTCTTTATACATGTATGGTATTATGTTAATGTTATACTGAATATACTGCTAGCTTATCTGGGATATGCTTTGGTGCGGGTATAATGTTTGCATATGCAATTACTCTATGTCATGATGATGATGTTAGAGTAGCATCTGGTAGTTTAGACGTGGTGTCTAGATTACGGGATCTCATAATTTGGGGTTATATGCTGCGGATGAGAGGTGGGCTGCTGATGGTGACAGCTCAGTACGGGTATTCCTCCGCGCGTGTATATAATCCTAAGTTAATTCCCTGGGGAGGGTACTCCATCATATTTAGCCCCGGTTATATGGTCATGACGGGCTGTCGTAAGGAACTCGGCAGTCAGGGGTGGCTTCTCGAAGTACCTGGAGGGCATCGGATAGAGGGTATTAGCTAGTATATCAGTTAACTAGAATATATGTATACTATGTATATTAGAAGTATAGGAATAGAATATCTTTCTCTTTTCTTTCCACTTAGTTTATATAATATATTATGAGAGTGAGTAGCTGATGCTTGTGTATCACTCTACCCTTAGTTTATATTAACCCCTGCTTAGAATATGATTATCACAAGTAATATATAAATTATTAGTCAAATTCTCTCTACATGATCTTCCGACGGGATAAAATAAATACGATACCCTTGGAATACACTCGGGTGAAATGCTACAATGGTATATCCGTGCGCTTGGGGATAAACTCTGTAACCATAATATACCAGAAGTATTTCTGCGCCATTGCTGGGGATTTTATTTCTAGTAATGTCGTTAAGAAATACCAACAAGCATTTCTGGCGTCGTTGCCGGGGATTATATTTCTAGTAATGTCGTTAAGAAATACTAACAAGCATATCTGGTGCCGTTGCCGAGGAAGATTCATAATAGAGATTACCTGAACTAATATTTTATATTTACCTCTGTATAATCATTTTCCTTTGCAGACTAACCTTGGTTGTTTTCACTTTTGTTGTGAAAACATGGTAGTGCATGTTTGGTTTCAACTTGCCAGAAAACTTCAAAGAAAATTTAGAAGCTTTCTTCCGGAGCGTCAAGCCGCGAGTCGTTGCTCCGCAGAAAACTCTACCTACAAAGAAACCAGCCGTACCAGCGCCACCAACCTTCGAGACTATGGCTGACAAGACCCTTCACGAGTTCGCTGCTCCCTCTACTGAGAATGTGGCCATTGGGCCGCAGATCAACATGGGAGACGTGGATTTCGAGTTGAAGTCCAGCCTCATCACGATGGCGCAGGCTAGCCCGTTCTGTGGCAAGCCTAACGAGGATGCCAATGCTCATCTGTAGCAGTTCCTGGAGATCTGTAGCATGTACACCATCAAGGGCGTCAGTCCAGACGCCGTCAGACTACGGCTGTTTCCATTCTCCCTCCTTGGGAGAGCGAAGCAGTGGTTCTATGCCAACCGTGCTGCTGTCAACACCTGGGACAAATGCTCTACGGCATTTCTCTCGAAGTTCTTCCCGATGGGCAAAACCAATGCTCTTCGTGGACGAATTTCCAGTTTCCAGCAGACGAGGGACGAGTCTATTCCTGAAGCATGGGAACATCTGCAGGAGTATATGGCTGCCTGTCCTCATCATGGGATGGACGACTGGCTGATCCTGCAGAACTTTTTCAATGGACTCACCCCGATGTCCCGCGATCACCTGGAACTTTTACAATAGAGAAGATGGTCTCCAATATGGGTTGGAGCGAGGAACGACTCCAGACCCGTCAGCGAGGCATGCACACCATCAAGGAGACGAAATTGCTCGCTGCCAAGCTGGACCTCCTCATGAAACGATTGGACGACCACGAGAAATGGCCACAAGGCACCGTCAAGGCCTTGGACTCTCACGTCACATGTGAAGTCTGCGGCAACACGGGTCATTCGGGGAACGACTGCCCGAAAACCCGTGAGGAGGCAATGTACATGGGCAACAACAACAATGGGTACCGTCCACAAGGAGGTGGTCAAGCTGACGGAGCAATGCAGCAACGTCATACTCCAGAAGCTCCCGGAAAAGAAGAAGGATTTGGGGTGTCCTACGATCACCTGCTCAATTGGGGCACAACAGTTCGACCAGGCCTTGTGCGATCTTGGAGCCAGTATCAGCATTATGCCAAAGGACGTTTTTGACAAGCTCAACTTCACGGTGTTGGCACCAACACCGATGCGCCTACAACTGGCTGACTCGTCAGTCCATTACCTGATAGGGATACGGGATTTCTTCATCCCGGTTGACTTCGCGGTGCTGGACATGGACACGGGAAAAGAGACGCCGCTCATCCTAGGGCGCCCGTTCCTTAGCACCGTGGGAGCCAACATTGACGTGGGAATGGGGAGTATCCGTTTCCATATCAACAGGAAGGAGGAGAAGTTTGAGTTCCAGCTGAGGACGGAACAATGCTCCATGGTTAGGATAAAGTACGGGCCAAACCCTCAAAATATTCAAGTGGTCAAAGTGGAGCCACCCAAAACGGACAGCCTGGTAAGGTTTATGCAGAATTTCCTGGAGAAGGAAACAACGATGCCCAGGAACCGTTATTGGAGGACGCCGGTAAAACCAAGTACACCGGCCAAGAAGCTAGAGCAGCCGGCTCAGAGGAAGCCGCCTTCCGCACCAAAACCAAAGAAGGTGTGGAAGGAAAAGCCAAAGACGCCTGCTCCATCACCTCCGGAGTTCGGTAGGAAATCCACGAACTAAATCGGAAGGATGTACAGTTGATGAGGACATAACTAGCTCGGATATAACCATGACTACCTTATGCATTAATCAAATAAATGTGCATATGTTTTACATTAGATTTACTTGTTATATATTTGAACAAATGTTGCTACACAATGAATTTTGTGTGTTTTCGTTTGAAGAGGTATTTGCTTGGGTGAAGGAAAAGAGACCGAGCATAACTAATGCATGGATGATTAAAGAAGTTGATTGGGGACCAAACCAAGACCTTCTCCACATCTACTTCTACATCACCACATCACTTTTGGCCCATAGAAGACAAGAGTTCAAGTTGTACACGTTTTGGATTCGGATTCGGGCCTCCTGACAGCATCAACTTCGAACGGACCTAGCCACTGATCTAGAAGGAATTTCGGGGCCCATGAGTACTTGTTGGAAAGCTTATAGAGTCTTCTTTCATATGGTTTTGGTTCCATGTCAAAATTCGTACCGAGCTGCCAGGAATCTACAAAACAAGCCATGTATCTCATCCAGTCCGAATCTGATTTGGATTTTGGGCTTTGTAATTGTGTCGTGGGCTTAGCCCAAGGGTGTGTGCACCCTTGGGCAACCCTAGGACGTTCCTAATCATATTAATTCAGTAGCCGTCATCATTTAGAGTGGAGTTTTGCTTAGATTATTCTGTCAAGAACAGTTTCGCCGCTAGATCGGTTTGTGGAACCCCAAATTCGAGTGCTTAATCATTCATATGCAATTGTGTTGCAATCTATCTTGTTCTTACTTGTGTTCTTCGATTCGCATGCAGGGATTAGCCTTCTCGGCAAGGTCAACCGGGTTTTGGCACGGTTGATAACCAGAGGAGACGTGGTGCTGCGATTGCGGGGCTCAGAAGCATGTTCGTTCAGAAGCCGGATCAAGTTGTGTCGCGACTCCACCCAAATCGACTATTTATCAATACCTATCCGAAGATCGGGACCTAACTCCCTCATCAACAGTCTTGCACGTCGGACTTTAAATGACGCGACCTTCGTCAACAGGTAAATTGGTATGTATCTGCATGTTTATTTCCAACAATTTAATTCTTGCATCATTACATGTTTGAATTTCAAAATTGCATTTAGGATTTTTGAATTTTGAGGAAATTCTTCACATGGATTTTTCAGAGCAAACCAAAATAAGATTTTCAACGAAAATTCATTGTGCCACGACTATACTAACCGTTGGAATCCAACGGCCAAAAGTGGGGCTGGTTGGGCCCACCAGGGGTTCGGCCGAACCCACTGGTTCAGCTGAACCGGCCAGGCAACGGTTACCTGCCACTTTTGGCAGGATAACGGCTAGTGGGTCCCACTTGTCATTTATGACCGTTGTGGGTACCCTATAAAAGCCAGATGGCCGAGAGAGGGAATTCCACCCCATTTCAACACATTTTCGTTCCCTCTCCAAAGTTTGCTCTCAAGTTCATTCAAGCTTTGATAACTTCCCTCAAATTCGAATACTTAGTTGCATATATACAAGTTGCTTTGGTGAAACTAGCCAGCGGTTGAAAATTCTTGTTAATTCTAACCCTCGCCGAGTTAGTCCGTTCTTGCTCCATTGTGCAGAATGAGGAGGCGATTGTCTCGTCTGTTCAAGGGTCTGGCTCTTCATCAAGTCATCATGACGAGTCTAGCACTCATTCATCAGCTGATGTCTCGATGAAAGATGCCGAAGCTCCGCGACGACTACTGAACGACACCGACCTCGACCTTGTCGGTGATCGGGAGAGACAAGCCTACTACATGCTGAGCGACCGGGAGTATGCTCACACGCGAAAAAGATAGGTATGGATGTTGAATTTCGCGCTATTTGGAAAGCTGTTGTTTGGCAGAGATTTATTGTGGTAGATGAGCCTGGCTCTCGTTTACTTACTTTGCAATTTCTGTGCACTTTAAAAGAAATAGAAGATGGAATTTCCTTTCGCTTTTTCCATAAAGAGTACACACTTACATGGAAAGGCTTAAGTACACTTCTTGGCTTTCACGATTCCTGTAAAATCGATCGTCAGAAAGGAATTTCTGGGTTCAAGAAAAATAGGTTTTGGGAAAATATTTCTAGTGCTCCAATTTGCAAGAAACCTAGGACGAATAATATCCATAATCCTACACTTAGGCTCATGCACAAATGGATTGCTATGACTTTGTTTCCTAGAGGCAATCTTAGACCCATTAGGGGGGATGAATTGATTATTATGTTTGCCATGGTTAGAAAGATCAAAATTGCTCCTTTAAAATGTATGATAAGACAATGGTTAGAAAATATAAAGTTCTCTGCTCCTGTTGAGTGCACTTCTCTAATTACTCGGATAGCAAAAGGGCTAGGGGTCGTTAGCGACCAAATTGCTTTTATCTCAGCCGCTCGTCCGTGTATCGATGAGACTTATCTAGTGCAAGGGCATATTTTGAAACATGGAGTATATGGATCTTTGATATACTTTTTCCCCGGTTGTACAAATGAAATCCCGTTGCCAAATGCGGGGTATCATTTGTACAACTGCCATGAACTAATCATTCCCCTGCAGACCATAGAAGAATCTTGTGCAGGGAGACGCGCAACATGACAAAGAATGAACGAGAAAGTTCATCATCCTCAACACCCGTACCGATGTATAAGGTAGGTTGGGAGCCAACTGGGGATGCACCCGGATGGGCCCAAGCTCCACGCTACAGCATCAGAGTCTCAAGCTGGGCAAGTGCCAGTGAGGACCGGTGGCATGCGCCTCATGACATCCAATGGGGGGACAACCAACCTCTCAGACCAAGTGACGGGGGAGATCCAGTACAACCTCATGGAACACATAGCACAGACGCAAGAATGGTAATAGAATGCAAATGTTCAGTTCGCCAACATCAACAACATGATGCAGCAACAGCACGATGACCTTCAAGCGTACTTCCGCTTTCAGGGGTTCAATCCTTATCAAGGACCCTGAGCGAAAGCCAAGCCTGGGGGGAGACATCTCTCCCCCCACTGAGGTATCTTGTATCATATTGCATATTTGCTTTCCAGTTGCATCTTATAAAACTACAAATATAATTCCCAGCAATGGCGCATAAATACTTCTGATATATTATGGTTACAGAGTTTATCCGCAAGCGCACGGATATACCATTGTAGCATTTCACCCGAGAGTATTCCAAGGGTATCGTATTTATTTTATCCCGTGGGAATATCATGTAGAGAGAACTTGACTAATAATTTATATATTACTTGTGATAATCATATTCTATGTGGGGGTTAAGATATACCAAGGGTAGAGTGACATACAAGCATCAGCTACTCACTCTCATAATATATTATATAAGCTAAGTGGAAAGAAAAGAGAAAGATAATCTATTCCTATACTTCTAATATACATAGTGTACATACATTCTAGTTAACTGATATACTAGCTAATACCCTCTATTCGATGCCCTCCTGGTACTTCGAGGAGCCACCCATGACTGTTCCTTAGGACAGCCCGTCATGACCATACAACCGGGACTAAATACGGAGGTGTACCCTCCCCAGGGAATTAACTTAGGATTATATACACGCGTGGAGGAATACCCATACTGAGCTGTCACCATCAACGACCCACCTCTCATCCGCAACCTATAACCCCAAATAATGATATTCCGTAATCTAGACACCATGTCTAAACTACCAGATACTACTCTAACATCATCGTCATGACATAGAGTAATAGCATATGCAAACATTATACCCGCACCAAAGCATCTCCTAGATAAGCTAGTAGTATAATTAGAATAACTTGAACATAATGTAAAGTAGGGATTCATATACTCGGAAAGTATTTCAATACCATAGATGTATAAAGAAGAGTATTCTAAATAAAGTACAAAGCTTACAAAAGAGGAAAGGAAAGCTACTAGAGCCATACCCGAACTCTTCTAAAGACTTCCGGACTATTGATTTCTACTCTATTCTTTTTCCACTAGCTTGATACTACTAAACTAAACTTATGAGAATATGAGAGAGCTCTTGCTTGAGGTGTGTGAGTGAAGTGAGAAGGTGAAATCCTTATATAGAGGTAGTTTTGACAGTTGTGGAAGGGGAATTGTCCGAAGTGCCCTCCAACCGTCATTGGGATGCAATCCTGGACATCCACGCTGAACCCTGCATCCAACGGTGCCAGGATGGGTTCGGCCGAACCATGGGCTGGGCCATCCCGGGCCATCTTCGGCTGGCGGCCTCCTCTATTGCTCCTTTTATGAAGACTTGTGAATTTTGCCCTAATTCATCGTGTCAATTCTGAGTTCATGGCCCATTCATGCATAAGTCTGATTCTCGACATCATCCGATTGATTTATCGTTTGAGTTGATGTTGATTCTTCTCCACTTTATGGTTAGTCTCTGCAAAAGGTTAGTAAACCAAATACTAGTGGAATATTATTATTCTAACATGTATATGCATTGCAAGCATCACTACTTCTCCTTTATTTTGGTAATATTGACGGTCAAAACTTATCAATAACGACCGTCAACATGGTCACAATAACAAGCTCGTAGGAAAGCCCGAGCCCCTTTCTGGAGTACCTGCACAACAAGAAATGGACACATCAGCAATAATGTTATGAAGTGATATTTTTTAAAAAAATGGACTAAACAACTGTGATGTGTACTAACCTATGAAGACTATCAGCCAAAGCATGACCAACACTTGGAGGGAATTCTTGTGTCACGCCCGGAATTTCTATTCAAAACTCCAAACGCTTACATATGTGTAAACCCTCGTCCAGGAATCAGCCGAGGCACACAATAACAAATTGATAAAAGAGTGCAATTATTAACTTAATTAATAGGCGAATATAAAGCCATTACAGAGGTAGATAGTTCCTCTCAATCAATAAAGATCTAAGCAGCGGAAAATAAAATAAATAGCGCATGCGACTCCATCCCACAAGCAGCTTGACCAGGGCTACGCCTAATCCTCCACACCTTCAGCATCACTGTAGAACTCTTCCTCTGATGAATGATTGCAAGGTGAGTATATGACATACTCAGCAAGCCACGCAACAAATAGGCAAGTGCGGGGGATAACAAAGGATGGCATAGCATAGTCTCATTTGCATAAATGGCATTTAATAAATATTTCAGAATTTAGTAAAAACAGTAAAGTATTTAATTAAACAATATTAATTCAACGCTGTACAACATACCAGTTGCATAGGCCTAACCATTCTGAACAACCATTCCCGGCTGCACAGTTCAATCTCCAAACCAGGAATACACCATTCCAAACCAGGAGCTAAACAAGTTATTACCAATTATAACATTATGTATTAAGGTGGGATGGTGTGAGACTAATCATGAAAGACATTGTTAGACTCGCCCATAACCGCGGGCACGGCTATTCGAATAGTTTTACTCTGGCCAGAGGTGTACCACTGTACCCACAAGACACAACCTCAACATCATGTCAACCATGCGTCGCGATATTTAACAAGTACCCAAATAGAGATTGTAACAATACCCTCCGCATAACACAATTCAAAGCAGTGCACCATTCCTGGATCATAATCACCCCCTTATAAAACAAGGCATGGACTCCCCAGCGACCCCTGTGGGCTTATCTCCGCCACTTCTCTGTCTGGTGCCCCACGATGAACCACACTATACAAAAGGTAAAGCCGTTGCCCACGCTGGCTTGTGGTTGGCACGGTTAATGTTTCATAACCGAAAATCGTGAACATGTCCTTAATTGTCATGAGCACGACCGTCAAAACCATGTGCTCACAACCCACCATTATCATGTTTTAGTTGGCAACTTAATTAATCATCTTATCATGATTAACAATCATGAGCTACCATTAATCCATCATTAAGTAATAGTGAAGCATTAATTATCCCATTCATATGAGCTAGTGTCTCTAAGCATGGCTAAGCATCCTAATTAATAGCTAAAACCATATAACGTTCTAGCTAATCCAATTATTTACCAGGTGACAAAGTATGGGTAATCAATAACAAAGGCTATAACAAAGGCAATAGGTTGTTCTCACCCGGTGACATTCAAAAATAAATGCAATAGTTGAATAGAAGCAATAGCTTTAAATGGGATCAACATGCTCAAAGGGGTATTTAGGATCTGTGTGACTTGCCTTGCTGGCCTTGAAACTCTTCAAAGTCTTCTCCTGCAAAATCGGACTCTCCGGGAACATCGGAATCTAAGCATAAAAGAGCAAAATCACCAAAACAGTACATAAACAATCATAAACAGTACATGTGGATATTTTTAACATGTAAATCTCAATTTTAGAAAAATTTAGAGACTTGAACCAACTAAATCCAAGCTAAGATGAATTAGTTATGAATTTTTAAAGTTTAAATTGGATTAAAGCATTTATATGGATTTTAATTGGATTATGACGCAATAAAGAATTATTTTTGAAAAGGAAAAGGATTTATTGCGTCAGCGGGGCTAGGGTTCACGGTGGACCAGGTTCACAGAAGCGGTCTACGAAACGGACGGCTGAGATCTAATCTAAACAAAACGAACGGCCGAGATCTAACCAATCTACCGCGGGTCTACAGGCGACGTGGCGCTGACGTCGATAACGACGTCATCGCCGACGGCGGCTCAGCACCTCGTGCTTACCGGCGAATGACGACGCGGCGGCGCAAACAAACAGCACCTACGGGTAGAGGGCGACGCGGCGAACTCACCGAAGGCTCGGACGACGACGGACGGCAATAGACGGTGACGGCGGCGAGGTCGAGGCGGCGGAGACGTTCGGGTCGACGACGACGGCGATGCTCCGGTGGGTTGCGGCATGAACGGAGGACGGGACGGGGACGGCGACGACTTGGCGAACCCGACGGCGGCCTTCCCGAGTGACGGCGGTGACCGGAGAAGTGGCGACGCACGGCTGAACTTGCGGCGACGGCGGCGGCGCACGAGCCGACGCGGCTAGGGCTCTACAGGCGGTGGCGGGCTAAGGCAAAGGTGGTGGCTGAAAGAGGAGGTCCGAGGGTCCTTTTATCGGGGCTAGGAGGCGGCGGCTAGGCCCATGGTGACCGGCGGTGAGGATGGAAAGAGCTAGGGTTTTTAGGAAAAACGAATCCAAATCAAATTCGAATCCCGGCTAATTCCAAACAAAATTGGCACAAATTTCCAAAGGGAAAAGTTATAGGAGATCGAGGAGATTATTTCCCCTCAATCAATTTGGCCGGAGATGGAAAGAGGTGGCCGGATTTGGAAGGGGTGGCGGCGGCCATGGCGCGGCTAGAGCGGCTGGAGGTAGAAGACGGCCCTGACAGGTGGGTCAGCGGGAGAGAGAGGGAGAGAGGGGCGTGCGCGGCGGACTGGGCCGACTGGGCCAAGCAGCAGGACGAGGGAAGAGAGAAAGAGGAGGTTTTGGGCCGGATTTGGCCCAAAGCCAAAGGAAGGATTTTTAAAACTTTTACCATTTAAATATTTCGTGAAATGAAATTTTATTTATTAAAAATACTTCCTTGACTCAAATAAATCCCAGAAAAATCTAGGAGCTATAGAATCAAAA
This sequence comes from Oryza sativa Japonica Group, assembly GCF_034140825.1. Lineage (NCBI taxonomy): Eukaryota > Viridiplantae > Streptophyta > Magnoliopsida > Poales > Poaceae > Oryza > Oryza sativa. Next base: position 19,032,153 of record NC_089046.1, read on the forward strand.
GAAGTATTTAATAAAATTTTATCTAGCCTCCTTTTATATTGGAATTTATTACTTAAAAATTAGATCTTCTCTTTTAGGCTTTTAAAATCATTTCTATTAATTCCATTTAAACAATAATTTATAAATTTGGGATTTTTAGGGTGTGACATCTTGATACATGCCCAACTGTTTCAGAACCCTGTGGACGTTGTGTGGCTCGACGTGCACGTCCAGCACGAGGTGACAGGTCGTCCTCCAGAGATGCATTTCTCGCGTGCAAAGGTCCGCGAGACCATGCCGTGCAGTGTAGGGAGTCCACCGAACATGGTCAGGCGTAAGCTGATCAAAGTCAGCTACGAACTGTGTGTACACACGACGCGTCATCCCACTAACCCACTTCGGGTGCAACAAAAAGATAGTAGTTATGGGAAAGTATAGGGAAAGTATTCAAGTAGTAGCGAACGTTCATAATGAGAACACAAACGAATTAAACAAAAATTACCTCACGGTGTGTCCATAAGGATCCCATAGTGGGACGATCGTCGATGTTGCCAACGCCGGATTTGTACATCTCTTGCAAACCGTAGTTTGCCTCCCAATGTCGAAGCGCTCGTGCGCCCACAACATAAGTAGCAACGGGCATCCAGGGAGTGAACTTTGCTTGCCATTCCTCACGCAAGCATCACACAGTCCGGCATATGTTGCCACAAGTACCACCGACCCCCAACTGTACTGTGGAATCTCTTCGATAGGTAACTATGCAATCTGCTCCGCGTAGTGAATGAAGTGCTTGTCCACGGAGTCAGCGTGAGTTCCCGTGAACATCACCCATCCAAACAACCACAACTGGTAAGCGACTAAGTGCCGTTGCACGATCCACTCCTCCTGGTCATCAGGGAAGACATCCTGTCGAAACTGATTCAACCAACTTTTCCTCGGCCCGTGCCCATCTGTGAGATCCTCTAGTGCAACAGGCAGCACACCACCAAAACTGGCTAGAAGGTCGTCCGCCCATCCAGCATGTACCATTGTTGGGCCAACTGCTGCCCCAGCTATCGGCAGCCCCAACAGATAGGACACATCCTGCAAAGTGGGCACCATCTCTCCAACTGTGAGGTGGAAAGTGTGGGTCTCAGGCCTCCATCTATCCATAAGAGCACTCAGAAGCGCCGCATCAATGTGGATTCGTTCGGGCCTTGCACTTGAAGGCTCAACCAACCGTGCAAAGGTCAACAACCCAGCTGCTCTCAACCTACAACATGAGAGAGTGCAAGTTATTAATACATGAAAATGTCAAAATCTGATATTAGTAAAAACAATATATTTTCACGCACCTTGGAACCCAACGAGGATCAATACGCCAATATTGATCCGGTTCTCGCATATTCAGCACATTGCAGAAAGTTCCTCTACTAAGTCATCGCGATCGATGGTTCCTACCGATCTCCTGGTCGTTGAGCTGCACATCATATTGATCAGCCATACATGCATATAGAAAACCATATTAGTACAATGCACATATGGTTACAGTAAAGTAAATGCATGCACCATAACTTAGATAATAAAATTACAGTACATTTCAATTTAAAATTACAATACCACCAGACATAGATTCAGATAATACAAGTGCAGTACTTCTCAATTTAAATTTACAAGGCAACTACACATACATTCGGATGTTAAAAGTGTAGTGCAGTTCAAAATTTAAATTACAATCCCATTACAAATAGATTCGAATATTAAAATTACAAGCCCACGACACATAGATTCGGATATTAAAAGTGCAGTGTAGTTCGAAATTTAAATTACAATCCCATTACCAATATATTCGAATATTAAAATTACAAGCCCAGGACACATATATTCGGATATTAAAAAGTGCAGTGCAGTTTGAAATTAAAATTACAAGGCCATTACAAATAGATTCGAATATTAAAAGTGCAGGATAGTTGAAATTAAAATTACAGACGCACTAAACATAAATTCAAAGATAACATCTTCAAAGTACAAGCCCACCAAGGCTAATAGCGAACTAAGGATTATTTTTCTTCTTCGACTTCCCATTTGGAACGCGACGAACATCAGCACCTGCGGCGTCTTTCCCTACATTGTACATGCTGCAATCTTTATGGGCAAGGTTCTCCCCACAAAGAATGCAAGCTTTCTTACGACGAGAATGATCTTTCGCTTCAGCTTCATCCATAAGGTTCTTGATCCTGCGCGACTGGCGACGACCCTTAGTATCAACTAATAAATTTGAGTCAGGAAACCAATTGGCTTGCCCTGGAGGAGGACGAGTGAAATCGCTGTCACGTCCTGATAAATTCATCCCAAAATTAAAAATTCATTCGCTAAAAGGAATAATAGAATTAATTAAAATTCGAAAAGAAATCGGCAAACACTAAAATACGTACAAGAAAAATTCGAATGTGGCCCAGAGAATTTTTGTTAAATTCTCCTTGGTCTAAAATGAGCCCTCAAATTTTACTTGAATTTTCAGAGCACCGGAAATATTTATTAAGCCACAACAACAATTATCGAAGTTCAATAAAAAGAAAATCTAAAAATAACCCTCCTTCCTCCTTTGGGCCAAGTCTAGCCCGAAGTCTCCCTCTCCTCCCTCTCTTTCTCTCCCTCTCCTTCTCTCCCTCCTCTTGGGCCTCCTCCCCTCTCGGCCCAGCTCCATCCCCCCCCCTCTCTCTCCCGGGCTTTTTCCCCCCCCCCTCCTTCCTCCCGGCCTGCCTCGGCCCAAGCCGCTTCCCCTCCTCTCCTCCTGGGCCGGTCGCCCGGCCCAACCCTAGCCGCGCCCCCGCCCGTGCCGCGCACGTGCGCGCGCGTGCGCGCGCTGACGCCGCCGCCCGACCGCGTGGGGCCCACGCGCCAGCGTCGTCTTCCTCCTCCCGCGCCGGCCGTCCTCCTCTCTCCCTCCCGAGCGAGCCCTAGCGCCATTCCTCCTCTAAATCCGCTCTATTCAAGCCGGCTCTTACCAAATTGATTGGGGGCAATTAATCCCCATTGATTCCTCTTCGATTTCCCCCGTTTTCCCCCTTGAATGCCGCCCCCAATCGCCGGGAACGCTCGCGTTTTCTCCGGCCACCAACCATTGCCGCCGGCCGTGGTTCTCGCCGCCGTTCCGACCTCCCCCGTGGCCGGTTCCCTCTCCTCTCCTATAAAATAGAACCCCCTCTTTGCGTTCTACCGTTTTGGTCTCCTCCCAAGCTCTCCCGTGGTCTCTAGCCACCTCCCCACCGTCGCCCTCTCTCTCCCACGTTGCCGGCCGGCCTCCAGCCGCCTCTCCCGCCTCGCCGGAGCGTCGTCCGGCCGCGCCGTCGCCTCCTCTAGCATCGCAGCCACCTCCTCCACCCCGGCCTGCCCTCCGTTTCCCGCGGAGACCCCCGGAGCTGCCTTCCCACCGTCGCCCTTCTCTTTTCTCCGCGCCGGCCACCTCCAGCCGCACCTCCCGCCTCACCCGTGCACCCTCCGGCTGCGCCGCCACCTCTCCCGGCGTCGCAGCTGCCCCCTCTCCCTCGGTCAGCCCTCCGTTTCGCGGGGAAATCACCGGAGACGCGTCCTCGCCGGCGTCCAGTGGCGTCGCCACCACTTCTCCGCCTCCGGCCGCCTCTGCCGCGTCCCCGGTGCACCGGCCGACGTCGCCACCACCTCTCCCGGCACTGGAGTGCCGTCCTCTCTCCCGGCCAAGCCACGGCGTCGCCCGAATTTCGCCGGAACGCCGTCATCTCCGCGCCGGCCCCTCCTTCCTCCTCGTCGGCTCGTCGTCCCGCTGCACCACCACCTTCACCAACATCGCAGCGGCGTGTTCCACGCCGTCCCCTCCTCCGCTCAGCCGCTGCTGCCTGCCATCATCGTTTCATCGTCGTCTCCGATCGTTCTCGTCGTCGACGTCCCATCGGTCGCCCGGCTCGTCGTCTCGCGGCGCCGCCTCCGTCGTCGGCATCGCAGCGGCGTGGTCCTCGTCGTCCTCGTCCCCGTGCAGCAGCTGCCGGCTGTCCTCGTCGCCTCCTCGCCGGTCCCGGTCGTCGTCGTCGTCGTCGTCCTCTCGTCGTTCCCGGTCGACGTGGCGTTCGTCCCTCCGTCGAGCCGTTCTCGTCCGTCGTCCGCGTTTCGTCAAGTGTGCCGCTGCAGCCCCGTCCTCGTCTTCGTCCTCGGCTCCGCGTCGTCAAGCCTCGCGCCGGCCGCGTCTCGCCTTCGTCCAAGGGTCGCCGCTGAAGCCGTCCCCTCGCCGTTCGTCTCCGTTGTGCCCGTTTGTCTCCGCCGCGCCCGTTCGTCGTTGTCGTTCCCACGCCTCGTCGCGTGGTGGTAAGGTTTCCGTCCTCTCGCTTCCCCGCCCTCGTCCTTTCGGTGTCGCCCCGTACCCGTTGTGCGGCCGTCGACCCCGGTACCCGTGTACCGGTGTCGGTAGTCGTTCACGTGTGCGGGTGGTGACCGTGTAGTGTCCGTGTTAGTGTGTCCGCTCGGTAGCCGCGTGGTTTCCACGTGTGCAACCCGTGTGGTGTCTAGTGGAGTCCGTTTGTCGGCCACTCGCCTCGGTTGACACACGGGGTCCGCTTCCGTCGACCCGTGGACCGTCTCGGTGTACCCGGTCTACCGCGGTCCTTTAGGTTGACGTGTGGGGTCCGCATGTCAACGGCGCAGCCTTCCTGTCTTTTCCAGGCTAGCGCTTACACATGCTTTATAATTGCAAAGCTTAATTATAATAATCCGCAAATCTCCATATAACAGCATTAAACCTCGGATGATCATACTTTGGTCATACGAACTCCGAATCGACCCGTTCAAGTCTCTTAATGTTTGTTATAACCTAAAGAACCCTGTGCTTTCTTTTTATGTATTGTTATTGCTTCTTTATAGGCTTGTAGCTTTGCTTGTGTGCTTCGCGTAGCTTTCGTCGTTCCGGAAGTTCCCGAAGCGTGGTTCGTGGTCGTCGCCAAAGGTTCGGAAGGCCGTTCTCTCTGAGCAAGGCAAGTCACATCATCCTTGAGCATATTGAATCCCAGTTTATAAAATTATTTTGATTTAAATTATTGCATTATCGCTTTGTTTAAATTCCCGCGTTATCACTGTTTTATTTAGCCATGCCTATTTACCTTTGTTATGACATTATTATTGCTATTGTTATTATTACCTTGTTCACCCTAGGAAAATAAAAACCCCAACTAGTGGGTACTCTATTCATGGTTCCACTAGTATAAATTTAGGTAGATGCTTCGCTGAATAATTAGGCAACATTAGGTGGTTTTATAACTTTAGACTTTGGGAATTCTCATATCATTTGGACACTATGGAATTGTTGGATTATGGTGGAATTGGACATACACCTCTCTTCCTCTTTCAAAACCCCTAAAACCTGTTTTCGGTGGGGTTTGGGTGCATGCCAGTTATGGGAAGAAGCACCCCGGCCACTATAAGGATTAAGCTCGGGCCTCTGTTGCAAAGCACTACCGTACTAACCACATGTCTAATGGGTAAGGCTTAACTCGGTGCTCAGTCTAGTCCTGAACAAAAGGACACGGATTGGAGATGGATGAAGTCGGGGGTCGATGGACATTCTCCAGGGCAAATGAAGGCTACACGAGCTGCGGCCCGGTAGTCGAGATGTCGTATGGCAGAGGGTTGGTGCCCTGCTGCTAGGGGCTCAGTTCTGCCTGCCTGTCCCGGGTATCCCGGCCGTAGGTGGGATTGGGTCGGTACTTTTGTTCACGGCTAGGATGGGTGAAGGGTTATGTCACATCTTTACGACGGGTTCCAAGGCCATGGAATGCGGAGTAAAGATGTGTCTTGTGGGTAAAGATGTACACCTCTGATCAGAGTAAATCTATTCGAATAGCCGAGCCCTCGGATATGGGCAAGCCTAGCAATGTACCCAAGTCAGTGTTTTAATTCTTAAAATTTGCTCAACAACTAAAATGTGGAATGGTTGGCCTGGGTTGGCTTGGGACGAGCTGGGACCCAGGGTCGGGTTGCCAGTTCGGTCCGAATCATCGTAGGCCTTGGGTTAAGGCAGGTTCGTGAGGGTTCACGGCCTTGTTTAATAATACTGTGTAGCTCTAGGATCGTCTTTACAAAATGGCTTTGGGCAACTAAGTGACTTTTAAATGCTGTTTACTGCAAAGCTTAACCTCTATGTTATTATCCCCTTGTACTCCCTTGCATTAATTGTGCATCTCCGGTGTGGCTTGCTGAGTACGGTGGTTGTACTCATTCTTGCTCAATCTTTTCCCCCTTCAGTAAGAGAAGCTTTGGAGAAGATGTCTTAGGTGGAGTCCTGGCTTATACCCCAGTTGAGCGCCTGTGAAGATGGAGCCGTAGGCCGCTAGTCCGCTGCTGTTTATTTTTGATTGTCAGGCCTGAAGTGCCTTTGTAATAATGTAAATATTATCGATATAATAAAGATGTGTCTTTTATATCATGTTTGTGTGGTGTACCCCGGCTTTTCCTGGGACGGGGATTAATACACTAGCGTTCGGGAAAAGGCAATTTTCCCGGTCGCGACAAGCTGGTATCAGAGCCATCTCGACTGTAGGATAAGCCAAATGGATAAAACCTAAGGACATATTTTATAAATAAAATTATTTGCGAAAGTTCCTCTTTTTCTCCTTCCCCTAATGCTATTTGCAAAATGTTTACTCTTTTCTTCCTTCTTCAAATTTCAACTAGTACCAGATGGTCAGGTCAGTGAAGAAGAAGACATCGTCAGTTGTTCGCCGAAGCTCCGGAAGACTGCAGGATCCGCTAGCGAAGTGGAGGAAGCAGTGAAGCCAGCTGTGGAGCAGTGAAGATCTTGGAGAACCCGTCGCAGAACCTAAGCCACCCTGTAGGGTAGTGTTGTTAGTCGTGTGTTCCTTGCTTGTGTGTGTAGCGCGTGGTTTGCATCGGGGGGTTGTGATGTAACCATGCTAGGTTGTTTGCTTAATCAACTTGCAGAATAAGCGAAACAAACAACACATCAATAAGAAGAGTTAGTTTCTTTAAGGTCTTGTCCCTAGTTCTGGTCTATTCTTTCCTTGTATGCTTTCCCTCTCAACCTCTACCTTGCGACAGATGGATAATACTGGTAACAAAGGCTATGGGAATGATGGATCCGATGACTCAAGAACCCAAGCCAATGGGAACGAGGGAAGCATCAACGAAACCTCACCAGAGCTAATCCAAGTTGTGGTTAACCAAACCAACATGTTGGCAACCGCCTTTCAACTATTACAGAATTGGAACAACCCAGCAGGGGCAACCAACGTTCAAGTGCCTACAGTCCAGCAACAGTGCAAGTTATCAGAATTTCTCAAAACTGAGCCTCCAACCTTTGCCATTGCCGTCGATCCTATGGAAGCCAGTGATTGGTTGCGCACAGTCGAGAAGAAGCTAGGGTTGATTCAGTGCACCGACCAGGAGCGGGTCGGCTTCGCAACTCATCAGTTGGTTGGACCGGCTTCAGAGTGGTGGGATAGCTACGAAGCATCACGGCCAGAAGGACATACCATCACCTGGAACGAGTTTTCATCTGTATTCAAGAGATCACATGTTCCCGCAGGAATGATCACACTAAGAAAACGAGAGTTTCGCTACCTGAAGCAAGGGGATTTGACCGTCACAGAGTACCTGCATGAGTTCTATCGTTTGGCTCACTATGCACCAGAAGATGTGGAAACGGATGAAGACAAACAAGAGAAGTTTCTCCAGGGGTTAAAAGATGAGCTTGCAGTGCAACTACTCCTAGAGGATTATGAAAATTTTGAGAAACTTGTGGACAAAGCCATGCAACTTGAAAGTGAGCACAATCGGATGACGAACTGCAAAAGAAGGATGGTCAACAACCCAGTATTTCCAGGTGGTAACCAAAGACAGCGCACTGAGCCACTTCAGATCACCGGATCTTCTGTTGTGTATCAAGAGTTCCTGCCCCAAGGAGATGAACGCAATGCAGACAACCACAATAGCAATACTAATGCTGATGATACCACCAACAACCATGGTTCTTGCCCCATTAGTGACCACTCGAATAAAGCATGCAATGTCAGTAGCATTCACCAAGATGTCAACGATAGTATCAATGTTGGAACCCAGAATGACACCCTTAGCAATTTTGACTCTGAGAAAGACTCCAATGGTGATAGCAACTATGGTACCACTGATGCCAATGTTAGCAAGGATTTCCAACCACCAATTCCAACTCCAGGTCAGAATGATCGTTCTCAGACGGACAACTCAGTAAAAAGGGCATTGATTTGTTACAACTGCAAAGAACCAGGTCATTTCTCCAGAGATTGTCCACAGCCGAAGCGTAACCTGCGTCATCACTCCGGCCATTATGCAAGAAGAAGACAAGTCACTCGCCTTGTGGTCACTGGAGCAAACGCCATACCTGTGAGGCCTTGTGTTAATCATAACCCATAGTAGAAACAATGTACCGATGTTAAGCACCTTTCCTTTTTGTTTAAGGCAGTGCCTTGTATTCATGTAATATGGGAGAAATGTGTAATAAAAACAAGTTCTATGAGGACTCTTTCAGAAGATGCTGATATGGGATTATGTGTATAATTGTTTACTGTCAAAGGAGACCTAGGGCCTCATTTCAGAGGAATTATGTTCTAACCTCGAGTTAATAACCAACCTGATGATGGAAAAGAAAATCAAGCGATCAACCAAAGAGACATTTGTTTGGACTAAGAGTTTCAGCTGTGTCTCTTTTTCGGATCAAAGGCAAAGTTATCGACCCTTGCATCGAATAGCAGAAGTAGCTAGCACCCGGAGAGCAGGAAAGTTAATACGAGGCAGTTTGCGGCAAGTTAGAAGTGAATGACAAGCATGATATTCTTATGATGGCAAGCATGGTATCCTAGTAATAAAAAGCTAGTGAAGTGGGTAAGTTGTATGAGGTTGACACCAGAGATATGAACTATGAGAAGTTCTGGATCTGAAGCCCCATCTTCAAGTGCCGCAACCCAGTCAAAGTCAGCTAAAGGTTCAACCAGGGACAAGTCAGGTGAAGAGAAGATTCCATCTGCAACAGGAGATCGAGCCAAGCAGTCCAGAGTGAAGAAGCTTTGTTAGGCAAGTTTGTTATAGAAGACGGAGCGGAAGAAGTCAGACAAGAAGAGAAGACCGCCCAACCTATCTTCTTGCTAGCCTCCTCGAATCTCGGGGACGAGATTCTTGTAAGGGGGGTGGATTTGTCACGTCCTGATAAATTCATCCCAAAATTAAAAATTCATTCGCTAAAAGGAATAATAGAATTAATTAAAATTCGAAAAGAAATCGGCAAACACTAAAATACGTACAAGAAAAATTCGAATGTGGCCCGGAGAATTTTTGTTAAATTCTCCTTGGTCTAAAATGAGCCCTCAAATTTTACTTGAATTTTCAGAGCACCGGAAATATTTATTAAGCCACAACAACAATTATCGAAGTTCAATAAAAAGAAAATCTAAAAATAACCCTCCTTCCTCCTTTGGGCCAAGTCTAGCCCGAAGTCTCCCTCTCCTCCCTCTCTTTCTCCCTCTCCTTCTCTCCCTCCTCTTGGGCCTCCTCCCCTCTCGGCCCAGCTCCATCCCCCCCCCCTCTCTCTCCCGGGCTTTTCCCCCCCCCCCCTCCTTCCTCCCGGCCTGCCTCGGCCCAAGCCGCTTCCCCTCCTCTCCTCCTGGGCCGGTCGCCCGGCCCAACCCTAGCCGCGCCCCCGCCCGTGCCGCGCACGTGCGCGCGCGTGCGCGCGCTGACGCCGCCGCCCGACCGCGTGGGGCCCACGCGCCAGCGTCGTCTTCCTCCTCCCGCGCCGGCCGTCCTCCTCTCTCCCTCCCGAGCGAGCCCTAGCGCCATTCCTCCTCTAAATCCGCTCTATTCAAGCCGGCTCTTACCAAATTGATTGGGGGCAATTAATCCCCATTGATTCCTCTTCGATTTCCCCCGTTTTCCCCCTTGAATGCCGCCCCCAATCGCCGGGAACGCTCGCGTTTTCTCCGGCCACCAACCATTGCCGCCGGCCGTGGTTCTCGCCGCCGTTCCGACCTCCCCCGTGGCCGGTTCCCTCTCCTCTCCTATAAAATAGAACCCCCTCTTTGCGTTCTACCGTTTTGGTCTCCTCCCAAGCTCTCCCGTGGTCTCTAGCCACCTCCCCACCGTCGCCCTCTCTCTCCCACGTTGCCGGCCGGCCTCCAGCCGCCTCTCCCGCCTCGCCGGAGCGTCGTCCGGCCGCGCCGTCGCCTCCTCTAGCATCGCAGCCACCTCCTCCACCCCGGCCTGCCCTCCGTTTCCCGCGGAGACCCCCGGAGCTGCCTTCCCACCGTCGCCCTTCTCTTTTCTCCGCGCCGGCCACCTCCAGCCGCACCTCCCGCCTCACCCGTGCACCCTCCGGCTGCGCCGCCACCTCTCCCGGCGTCGCAGCTGCCCCCTCTCCCTCGGTCAGCCCTCCGTTTCGCGGGGAAATCACCGGAGACGCGTCCTCGCCGGCGTCCAGTGGCGTCGCCACCACTTCTCCGCCTCCGGCCGCCTCTGCCGCGTCCCCGGTGCACCGGCCGACGTCGCCACCACCTCTCCCGGCACTGGAGTGCCGTCCTCTCTCCCGGCCAAGCCACGGCGTCGCCCGAATTTCGCCGGAACGCCGTCATCTCCGCGCCGGCCCCTCCTTCCTCCTCGTCGGCTCGTCGTCCCGCTGCACCACCACCTTCACCAACATCGCAGCGGCGTGTTCCACGCCGTCCCCTCCTCCGCTCAGCCGCTGCTGCCTGCCATCATCGTTTCATCGTCGTCTCCGATCGTTCTCGTCGTCGACGTCCCATCGGTCGCCCGGCTCGTCGTCTCGCGGCGCCGCCTCCGTCGTCGGCATCGCAGCGGCGTGGTCCTCGTCGTCCTCGTCCCCGTGCAGCAGCTGCCGGCTGTCCTCGTCGCCTCCTCGCCGGTCCCGGTCGTCGTCGTCGTCGTCGTCCTCTCGTCGTTCCCGGTCGACGTGGCGTTCGTCCCTCCGTCGAGCCGTTCTCGTCCGTCGTCCGCGTTTCGTCAAGTGTGCCGCTGCAGCCCCGTCCTCGTCTTCGTCCTCGGCTCCGCGTCGTCAAGCCTCGCGCCGGCCGCGTCTCGCCTTCGTCCAAGGGTCGCCGCTGAAGCCGTCCCCTCGCCGTTCGTCTCCGTTGTGCCCGTTTGTCTCCGCCGCGCCCGTTCGTCGTTGTCGTTCCCACGCCTCGTCGCGTGGTGGTAAGGTTTCCGTCCTCTCGCTTCCCCGCCCTCGTCCTTTCGGTGTCGCCCCGTACCCGTTGTGCGGCCGTCGACCCCGGTACCCGTGTACCGGTGTCGGTAGTCGTTCACGTGTGCGGGTGGTGACCGTGTAGTGTCCGTGTTAGTGTGTCCGCTCGGTAGCCGCGTGGTTTCCACGTGTGCAACCCGTGTGGTGTCTAGTGGAGTCCGTTTGTCGGCCACTCGCCTCGGTTGACACACGGGGTCCGCTTCCGTCGACCCGTGGACCGTCTCGGTGTACCCGGTCTACCGCGGTCCTTTAGGTTGACGTGTGGGGTCCGCATGTCAACGGCGCAGCCTTCCTGTCTTTTCCAGGCTAGCGCTTACACATGTTTTATAATTGCAAAGCTTAATTATAATAATCCGCAAATCTCCATATAACAGCATTAAACCTCGGATGATCATACTTTGGTCATACGAACTCCGAATCGACCCGTTCAAGTCTCTTAATGTTTGTTATAACCTAAAGAACCCTGTGCTTTCTTTTTATGTATTGTTATTGCTTCTTTATAGGCTTGTAGCTTTGCTTGTGTGCTTCGCGTAGCTTTCGTCGTTCCGGAAGTTCCCGAAGCGTGGTTCGTGGTCGTCGCCAAAGGTTCGGAAGGCCGTTCTCTCTGAGCAAGGCAAGTCACATCATCCTTGAGCATATTGAATCCCAGTTTATAAAATTATTTTGATTTAAATTATTGCATTATCGCTTTGTTTAAATTCCCGCGTTATCACTGTTTTATTTAGCCATGCCTATTTACCTTTGTTATGACATTATTATTGCTATTGTTATTATTACCTTGTTCACCCTAGGAAAATAAAAACCCCAACTAGTGGGTACTCTATTCATGGTTCCACTAGTATAAATTTAGGTAGATGCTTCGCTGAATAATTAGGCAACATTAGGTGGTTTTATAACTTTAGACTTTGGGAATTCTCATATCATTTGGACACTATGGAATTGTTGGATTATGGTGGAATTGGACATACACCTCTCTTCCTCTTTCAAAACCCCTAAAACCTGTTTTCGGTGGGGTTTGGGTGCATGCCAGTTATGGGAAGAAGCACCCCGGCCACTATAAGGATTAAGCTCGGGCCTCTGTTGCAAAGCACTACCGTACTAACCACATGTCTAATGGGTAAGGCTTAACTCGGTGCTCAGTCTAGTCCTGAACAAAAGGACACGGATTGGAGATGGATGAAGTCGGGGGTCGATGGACATTCTCCAGGGCAAATGAAGGCTACACGAGCTGCGGCCCGGTAGTCGAGATGTCGTATGGCAGAGGGTTGGTGCCCTGCTGCTAGGGGCTCAGTTCTGCCTGCCTGTCCCGGGTATCCCGGCCGTAGGTGGGATTGGGTCGGTACTTTTGTTCACGGCTAGGATGGGTGAAGGGTTATGTCACATCTTTACGACGGGTTCCAAGGCCATGGAATGCGGAGTAAAGATGTGTCTTGTGGGTAAAGATGTACACCTCTGATCAGAGTAAATCTATTCGAATAGCCGAGCCCTCGGATATGGGCAAGCCTAGCAATGTACCCAAGTCAGTGTTTTAATTCTTAAAATTTGCTCAACAACTAAAATGTGGAATGGTTGGCCTGGGTTGGCTTGGGACGAGCTGGGACCCAGGGTCGGGTTGCCAGTTCGGTCCGAATCATCGTAGGCCTTGGGTTAAGGCAGGTTCGTGAGGGTTCACGGCCTTGTTTAATAATACTGTGTAGCTCTAGGATCGTCTTTACAAAATGGCTTTGGGCAACTAAGTGACTTTTAAATGCTGTTTACTGCAAAGCTTAACCTCTATGTTATTATCCCCTTGTACTCCCTTGCATTAATTGTGCATCTCCGGTGTGGCTTGCTGAGTACGGTGGTTGTACTCATTCTTGCTCAATCTTTTCCCCCTTCAGTAAGAGAAGCTTTGGAGAAGATGTCTTAGGTGGAGTCCTGGCTTATACCCCAGTTGAGCGCCTGTGAAGATGGAGCCGTAGGCCGCTAGTCCGCTGCTGTTTATTTTTGATTGTCAGGCCTGAAGTGCCTTTGTAATAATGTAAATATTATCGATATAATAAAGATGTGTCTTTTATATCATGTTTGTGTGGTGTACCCCGGCTTTTCCTGGGACGGGGATTAATACACTAGCGTTCGGGAAAAGGCAATTTTCCCGGTCGCGACAATCGCACACGGCACGCCAACCACGCAATTCACCACGCCAAGTTGCCTCCCACGCTTCCTTTGTAAAGTACGGAGAAACAAAAAGGTTTGCATCAACACCTCCTTTTGCGGAAGCAGCAAGAACATGAGAACATGGCCGGTGTAACAGATAAGGCTTGTTGCAATTGCATTTGCAAGCACGATACTTTGGCCACCACATGCATTCCAATGTAATGTCGGTAGTCCCAATGCCGACACCACTCTTGTCACTAAGTCGTATCTCAAATAGCAACTCTCTATTCCCAGCAGGCCGCACTCTGTGCATTCCTCCCTTCTGGCTTTTCTCATCCATGTACTGTGTAATAGCTAGGCTATACTTAACACTGGGTTTGCTAAGGTTAAGACTGGCCATGGAATACCTTTTACAGAGATACTTCTGTGTACCCCTTGTGATTCCCTCCAGGATAGCAACAAGTGGTAGAGGCCGTGTATTTTTCATAACCCAGTTATACACTTCAGCAAGATTTGTTGTAATCACACCATACCTCAATCCATCTGTATCGTGCAACAACGACCATTTCTCCATTGGCTCAAATTCTACCCACTCCGTGAAGCACTTCGTGGCCCTTCGGCGCTTCCTGCGCCGAGTAATACTTGGTGCTTCATTAGGAATGGGTTAAAGTCCCTCTGGCTCCTTTTGTCTGGCAACTACGGGCTTTTTCCTAACCTCTTCCATGTGTGTAGTGGTCAAATGATCCAGTTGTTCCCATATAGCATCAAACTTTCTTTATTGATTCTGCTTGCATAACTTCTTGAACAGGTCCATCAATCTCTTACTCCTGAATTATCTGTAAAAATTAGCCCCAAGATGTCGCATGCACCATCTGCTATGCAAATCTGGCCATGGCACATCCTCTGTGACATCTTCTTGAAGCTTCTGTATCGCCGATAGCAAACCGGCGTGTCGGTCATGTAGAACACAAACATTTGGTCTGTTTTGAACAACACACATCATAAGTTCCAAACCTCATCTCCAGTGCTTTCTGTTTTGCCCTCCAAGCCTTGTCGTACGATATCACATATCCGTACTCTTTCTCTACGTCATGCATTATTGTGAAAGGGGACAAAAATGTTTTTCTAACCACCTTCGAATATACCATTTGTGCCACAAATGCCGCTGTCATGTTCCTGTGCACCAGACGGGTATTCTCCAACAAACACGTATGTTGCTCAACCCTCGCAGCAACCCATAAAGTGTCATGTTGTGGCTTGTAACCATGCACTCTCCAAGGACATCCAGCCTGTGTGCACTTCACGTCGTATGTCGTCCTATTTGAAATCTTCACCCTGAACTCACGCTTCTGGTCAAATGCCCACCTCTTCACCGCATCTTGTAAGTGACCTTTGTCATGAAACATTTGTCCAACTTGCACCTGCTTACTATCAAAACGCCAATGGGCATCTAAACCATCCTTAACCTTCATACGACTCATCAATATGGTCGTCCAATCATCGGGTATGTTGGTTTCCTTGTCCCACAGTGTTGTATCTTCTCCTTCCACTACAAGCGCAATGTATTCCTCGTTTTCCACTTCCATCTGATCCACTACTGCCTCATTCTCCTCCGCCGCATCAACACGCATAGGCGACTCTGGTTCTTCATCGTCCGAGTCGTTGGCCTCACGATTATTGGCACAGACAATGACCTCTGCTTGTGTATTACCCTCTACTACTTCTTCCCCTCGACCTTGCTCAGTCCGCCAAACATTTTCCGCTTGTGCACCTTCCAACGGAATTTCTTCAACCACGGCATGACTTGACTCCCCCGATCGATCAACACGTTTTGTCTTTTGCACCACTATTGACAGGCTATACCCTTTCTCCCTTACTTTACTAACAAACTTCCTCCAACTCCCAGTTGACGCAACCTCCACTACTCTCCACTGCCATCCATGTTGACCCCTTATTGGCCACACGACATTTATGACAAATTTATCGGGCACTAGATCTACCCCAAACATATTATACAACCACCCTAACACGTCGTTCAAACCCATATGCTCCGGTGCATTCAGACTAGTATTATGGAAGGCATATACAGTCAAATCCACCCCGCTATCGCATATTTGTATAGGAGCATCGCCATAATACAGTCATATGGGCATATCACCTGACATCCTGATAAAACATGACAAATTGTCTAACGTTTAATCATTTAGGCCTTCGATAATTACCCTATTATAACTTCTACTACATTGCCGTGTACTAACTTACAACTATTAGTAACAAACAACTAGTTTAATAATCCAAATAAAATATAGTACATTCTACCTATTTTAAAACATAACAAATTAATAACATGTACTAACATGTACTAACTAACAACTAATTTAACCATGCGATTACTTAAATATCTCTACTAACATTTAGCAATGAGGCATGCTAACAAACCATACGTACTAACATTGAACAATGCGAAACAATTAACAAATCACAAGCCGTTTTTATTAAACTTACATATGCCTCATACTTAGGGATTTGTAATGTATACCTTAACTTCACTAGTGAAGGCCGTCGCCCACACTTTCCTCCCGGCCAACGCCTTTTCGGCCTCCTCTTCGGCCTGCTCCTCGGCCCCCTCACTCCCTCCGGCACCGACGGCGACGAACTGGCGCTCCCCTCACTCCCTCTCGGCGGCGGCTGGCAAGGTGTCCAAAAAAAACTCGAAGAAGCATCGTGGGCTGGGCGCAGGCGGCTTTAAAAGGGCCTGTCGAACGCCCATTGTTTGACAGGGGTGGTGGAGGGACCTATCGAATGCCCTCAGTTCGATAGGCCGCGTGGCGCCGGGTGGTGGGCCCTGTCGAACTTCCTCCGTTCGATAGGGTCACCTGTCGAACAGCAGCGGTTCGACAGGTCCCAGTCGAACGCCCACGGTTCGATAGAGCTCCTATCGACCTACACCAGTTCGACAATCCCCTAAATTCACGATTTCCCCCGGCTAGCTACTACTTTTGCGATTTTCCATAAAAATAATATTAATTCTCTAAAAAAATTTAGGGATGAATTTTTTTGGGATGGGGGGAGATCACCTGGGGCGGTCACCCGCCCATTAGCCGGCCCCCATTATGGGAAGGGATTTGTCTTCTTTCTCGTGTATGCAAGGCTGAATGTTGTCAATGGCCTACTTTCCCCATCTCTCTTCCAATACTAAAGTATTTTTTTTATAAACTTTAAACTATTTCTTCTTCTAAATTACTAATCCAATCTAAAATCCGATTATACCGTTGTATTTGTTGCAACTAAATCTTTAAAACAAGATCTCACTTGATTATATGTCAAAAATAAGCGTTGTTTCATCACTTATAAAAAATCAATTCATCATTTGGGTCAGATGTTTTAACTTATTTCATAAAATATTTCAGAGAAATACAACACTTAAAATTACTAATTGTAACATTGACAAACCACTGTATGAAACATTTAGTTTTAATGAGTGAAACATTGAAAAGAATCATATGAGACATGCATATCATAGATTGCAAATACCTGATATTGATGAATCATTTATATGTCACATATGAAATATTAACTTGTAACTATTGAAAGATTATAAAATATTTAACAAAACATTTAAATAATATCACCTACAATATTTGCAAATAAACTAGTGAAACATTGTAGAAATCTTGAAACAACTAAATAGATTGCATGCAACATTAAAAAAAGTCCATTAAAAGGAGTATCGACGTTTTAGGTCACAACTACGGTATTGGAATAGTATGGAGATCGTCGGTACCAGGGTATATATAAGATTGAGGTAAAAGAGATGGAGGCAAGGATTTTTACCCAGGTTCAGGCCCCTTATCTGACAGGTAATAGCCCTACTCCTGTTGGCCGAAGCCGATGTTGCTCTTCATTCATCTGGATCACACAAATACAATATTTGAGTTAACCTATCTAGCTGTCGTCGACTTGGCGGCATAGCTAACCAACATGTAGTCGACGATAGTGTAGTCTTCCTCCTTGAATACGAACCTGTCGAGATCAAAAATAGCGCTAGAC
Source organism: Oryza sativa Japonica Group (assembly GCF_034140825.1). Taxonomy (NCBI): domain Eukaryota; kingdom Viridiplantae; phylum Streptophyta; class Magnoliopsida; order Poales; family Poaceae; genus Oryza; species Oryza sativa. The sequence goes on from NC_089046.1 coordinate 19,049,563, forward strand.
CTCTCTTATCAGCCTCCGCAAGCACCAGATTGGGTCTGTCTAGGCTAATCTCTGATGTCGATGTCTGGCTTATCTTGGCTTGTGTATCTCCTTCTAGGGTGTCTTGTATTTATATCCATAGATATCTCCTTATCTAAGTAGAATCAGGGAGACAAGTATGGATATGGTCCAAGTAGTCCTTGTCGTTTCTATATATAACTCTACTCGTCCTTCCTTATCCGGAACTCCTATATAAGACTTGGTATATTATGGGTCCTGCCGAGCTTAGTCGATTACTATTGGGTATGTGGTATCCATAATCATAAAAATGAGTTAAATATTTTTTATCGAAATATAATCATGTGTGGTCTTGTTGTAAAGATTTAATTGTAACTAGTTTAGTGATGCAATCGGATTATAGTTCAGATTTATAGTTCAGAAGAAAAAATAGTTTGAAGATTTCTAATTAAGTTAGTATGCACTAGTAAATGTGCATGCTACATGCAGCTTGCTATCTCGAAGTATGCTTGAATCTTGATGGTCCTCATTTCTCAGTCTGGTCCCATCCATCCATGCAAAGTACATGTACTTAGGGCCCCTACGGAGACATTTGAAACAAAGAATTGAATTTTATCTTATCCTTTCAAATTCCTATGGATGGACAATCTCTCTGTAAACTTTTCTTTGAGTCTATCTCCGATTTTTGCGTTTTTTCTGCGGTCCAATCAAATGATCATTCATGTATTTTTTTCTATATTTTACAAACATCTTTTTTATGCACTTGCTTTCCTATTAGAATCCTGTATTTTTTCTATTCCTCTATTATTCATTTCCTGCAATTCAAAGGGCCCCATTAGATTGTTGCTCTGTTAGGACATGTTCAAAGGTACAATTCAGTATTAATTCATGTCAATAGAGACATTTCTACTGTAATAGTAAATACAATAAGATCTCTTAACCAATAATACACTAATTTTTTTATTATCTTTTTTTCTTTTCTCCACCATCGTACAACAAACTTTTAATTAATTAATGCTAAGAGTTGACTCTAAGCCGTTGTCACGCGTAGAAACAATGTTTCTGCTTTCTTTTCTCTTTCATTCATATCACCAAATTGCTTGCAAGACAACAGATAGAGGCCGTGTTTAGTTCGTGTGCCAAAATTTTTTTAACTATACAGACACACATTTGAAGTACTAAATGTAGACTAATAACAAAACAAATTACAGATTCCACCTGTTAACTACGAGACAAATTTATTAAGCCTAATTAATCCGTCATTAGCAAATGTTTACCATAGCATCACATTGTCAAATCATGGCGTAATTAGGCTCAAAAGATTCGTCTCCCAATTTACATGCAAACTGTGCAATTGATTTTTTTTCCACATTTAATGTTCCATGCATGTGTCCAAACATTTGGTGTCACTACTAAAAATTGATTTTTCTGTACAAGACCATGATTTTTTCAAACGGACTATAACTAGTGGCGTCTGCGAAATCGAGCGGCATTTTCACAGACGTCTCCTTAAGACTCCCATGTGGAAAAATCGATTTTTTCCTATACGGGCCTTTTAAGAGGTCCGCATGCAAAAATGAGGCCAGTTTTGCATGCGGCTCACTTAAGCGCCTGCATGGGAAAATCGATTTTTCCATACGGGCGTTTTAAGGAGCCGTATGCGAAAATAAAATTTGAAACTAGTTTATCTCACTTATATGAACTCCAAATTGGATGATTTTTTTCCTAAATGTTTCTAAAATCATGCTCTATCATGTTATTGTGTTCTTGCTGCTATTATTTTGACCTATTTTATCAATTAAAATTTTGAATTTCAAAACTTTAAATAATATTTTGAAGCAGTAAATGATTTCAGCTGAAAAAGTCATAAACAACAAAGTTGTATAACTCATCAAGATCTATAACTTCTATTTTGGTTATTTCTTCACCTGACAAAGTGATAGTAACATTTTCACAAAATTTACATATCTTTCTTGTAGTTTATAAACCTATGTAAGAGATGGACATTTTGTGAACAATGTTACAAATCACTTTGTCAGATGAATGATTGGCCCAAATAAAAGTTATAGATCTTGATGAGTTATACCACTTTGCTATTGATGACTTTTTCAGTTGAAATCATTTAATACTTGTAAATGTTGTTTAAAGTTGTCATAATTTGAAATTCAAATTCAAACTGTCCAAACAAAGTCATATAGAAAAATGACCAAAACTAAAGTTGTAGATATTGATAAGTTATACAACTTTGTTATTGACAACTTTTCCATTTACTGCCTAAAAAATTATTTGAATTTCTTACATTTAAAAATTCAAATTTTATATAGTCCAATCAAACTCGAATGGAGAAATGACCAAAAGATAATTGGTAGATCTCAAAAAGTTCTACAACTTTGTTTTTGATAACTTTTTTACATAAGTTCATTTAGTATGATAAAATTCGATTCGAAGTTTTAATGTTTTGAAATTAATTTTTTTTCCCTCCTCCTCCCTTCAAATTTTTTCATCTCCACTTCTCTCTCCCATCCTCTCCTGATATTTTAACTTTCACCATCCTTATCATATCCTATCCTCTCCTCTCCTCTCAGCCTCTCGCTCTTTCCTCCTCTCCTCTCTCTCTCACCGACGGCTAGGACGGGAGCGGCGCGGCAACGGCGGGCTTGGCACCGGCGGTGGCGGCCTCCCTTCCCCGACCTCCCATCCGACGCAGCACCGGCGGGCTCGGTACCGGCGACGGCCTCCCTTCCCTGACCTCCCATGGGCAGTGGCGACCTCCCTTCCCCGACGGCGGTGGGCACGGTGACGACGACGGCCGCGGTTGGCCGGCACGGCGGCTAATCCGGCGGTACTATCCTCGGGAGGGCCGGATTCTCCACCCTACGGAGGAGCTCGGCGTGTGGCGGGCACAGCGACGGCCGCCGGTGGCAGATCTGGACGACGGGCGCGCAGCGGGCACGACGACGGCCGGCGGCGGCGATCCTCCCCCCTCCCCTCAACGCCGCGGCGGCAGGGGCGGCTCGGCCGCCTCGGGCAGCGCTGCCCCGCGCCGATTCGGTGCCATCGACGACGGCGGGCGGCAGGGGCGACAGATCCGGCGACGGCGTGCGGTGGGGACACAGCTTCCGGCGGCGGGCTAGGGTTTGGGGTTTTTTAGATTTTTTTTGTTTGCCGAATTTATTTTCACATGCGTCCGGTATAAGCGACCGCATGTAAAAATGGGATTGCCCATTTTCGCTTGCGGTTGCGCCGGGCGCATGCAAAAAGAGCGATTTTTGCAGACGATCTCGCCCGCATGGAAAGACCCTTGTAGCCTGCATGAAAAAACACTTTTTCAGTAGTGTGTGATGGAATTTTTAGAAGTTTGAAGGGAACTAAACACTGCCAGAGTCCGTTATTTGACACCATTCTACAACGCCTTTAGGTTGGAGCGACCGGCCGATTTTTTCCTCGGAGCATGGGGCGCCCGAGAGAAAGTATTCTCCCACATTATGTGGACGAGCTGTCTATCTATAAAATTCTAAATATTTAAACCATTTTGGTTCTTGAAATTATTTCCTAAATACATGTCATTGCATATGACCCTATGTAGAGTTGGCACCTGCCCGGAAAGCCCAAGTCAAACATATGCATGCATTAGTCTTTGCGCATGGCTTGACACATTACTCACCCGACAAACAACGTTGTCGGAGCAAGTTAAGATCGTGGTACGGACTACAAGTACAAACCCATCCCATGAGCAACACATGTGGAAGTACCATTTGAGTGCTCGAATTCCATTATATAGTCAACTCATTGGACTTAATTATCCAAGCGGTAGTGCTGCTCGTGTTAGCTAGCTTTGACCGGCCGGCAGGCGAAAATGATTTTCCAGCGCAAAGAAAAAAAAAAGATCACCAATTCCTCATTTTACGGATTGCGACAAAAGGAAATTGGAAATGAACATGAACACATGATGCAACATCAATCCACATCCAGAGAGACGGATCAACACGAAACACATCATCAACAGCGACGTACAGAACATCACAACCATCGTCGTCGTTGCAGGAAGCTAGCTCGATCAGCTCGCACCCTCGCATGTCGTTGCCGTTGTTGTCGTCGCCGCCATCACACACCGCCCAACCGATGCTCTAGCATGTCAGTCACTAGGTAGACGTAGAGGAGGTGCCAGCGCCCCGCCGCAGCCCACGCGTTGGAGGTAGGGGTGAAATCGGGTCTGGTTGGGTTGGATCTCAACTTTCCCATATTCTAACCCATATTTTATAATCAGAATCGGGTTGAACACGGATAGTATCGAATACGGATATAAGTTCGGATAATATCGGGCAAAAATATGGGAGAAATACGTACCAAAATAGATACGTACACTATCAGTTACGAATACTTATTTGGATATCAAGTCGAAGCAACAATCATAAATACCACATAGACAATAATCATTCAACAATTTTATATATCTATAATATGATTATATTTGATTATATTAGGTTATTAGGGGCTTAGGAAACATGACACAGTAGTACAGTACATAACAGGCTCATAGCCACAAGCTAAAAGTAGTACAGTACGTCACAGTCACGGCCACAGGCCATAATATCACCAATTCGTTGGGCTGGTCCAGTCACAGCCACAGCCACAGTATTGGGCCGGAGGGTTTATGGGCCTGGTTGTTGGCCTTTGGGCTTGCCTCAAGCCTGGCTGTAGCTGTACTATGTAACACGGGTACTATCCGTATATATATCCAGGTAGTATCCGTATTTTTACCAGATAATCCGTATCCATCGGATACAGCGCTCCCGAATCCAATCCCATACCCACCAAAAATAACTCGTATTCGAACCCTATATCCGTATAAAATTCTGGGTACGCGAATTTCTGACCCGAATTAATATGGCCGGGTGGTCGGTCGGGAAATACCCGTCCCGTTTTCATCCCTAGTTGGAACTCCGCCGGATATGCAGATCGCCCCCGCGCCTATCATGTCCTGATAAATTCATCTCAAATTAAAAATCACCTTATTAAAAAGTAATACTCCCTCCGTTTCATATTAGGGATTAGCTTAAAAAAAACTATCCAGTGTTTTTTTTGGAAAAACTTTCATATAATTTCACTAGAACTGTACTATAATAATAATAACTTGTATATATGTATTAAAATAATATATGCAACTTTATATCTAACTAGCAAAATACCCGTGCTTCGCTACGGTGTATTAAAACATAATTAAAATTATTTAATTTTAGTCTAAATTTTAATTCTATATCATGGCAAATAAATAATTACATTTTTAGTCCAAAAGTAAATCCATATCATGAGAAAAATCTAGCCAATTTTTTAGTTTATTCAATTTAGTTGGAATTAAATTAATAAGCAGTCATAAACAATTAAAATGGTATTAATGCTATTTCTGGAAATAAAAGGATGCTTAAAATTACTAAGAGAGAGACATTGATTTTAATTGTGGCCCATTTGGAGGCCCAATAGTCCGATGGTCCGATGCGGGAGAAGCCGGAGCCATTCGATCGAATGGACGGTCCAGATTTATCGCAGCTAATATAAATATGTGCAGGCCAAAACCCTAACCCTAACCCGCTACCGATCTCCTCTCTCTCTCGATTGAAAACCGACGACGGCGGCTACGGTGGCGCCCTTCCCCGGCGACGGCGATGGCTCCCTCCGCGCCATCTCGCCTCCCTCGCCGGCGGCCGCCCCCTCTGCCCTGTCTCGCCTCCCTCACCCCCTCCTCCTCTCCCTCGGTGGATACGGCGGTGGTTGTGGCGGGTTGACGACGGCCGCGAGCGGATCCGCCGGCAGTGGCAGCGGTTCCCTCCGCCCCCGCTCGCCTTCCTGTCTTGCCTCCCTCGCTCCTTCCTCCTCTTCCTCGGTGGATACGGTGGCGGTTGCGATGGGTTGGCGGCGGCCACGGTCAGATCAGCCGGCGGTGGCGGCTGCTCCCTCCGTCCCCGCTCGCCTTCCTCCCACGGCATATCCGCCGGCGGTGGTGGTGTCGGCGGCGGCCGCGGGCGGATCCAGCAGCGCCCTCCGCCGCCTCTCTTCTCCATCCAGCGGCGGTGGTGGCTTCGGTGGGAGAGACGGCCGAGGGCCGCGGTGGCAATGGCCGAGGGTGGATCCGGCGGCTTCTTCTTTTTTATGTATATTTTTGTGAAGTTTTGTGATTTTGTTATGACTGTGGTTGATTTTCTGGGACAAAGAGTGGTTGAGTTTTATTGTGCCGATTTTAGGAAGTGTTTCCTGTATCCGATTCTTCGAACTATTGGGACTCGAGGGCTGCGAAGGCGCCCCACCAACTTGTGACGAACAAAAAAAAATACAAATATTTTAATTAGTTAACATATGTATACTTAATTCCAATTTAAAAGAGACGTTGTCCTCTAGGTGCAATGAATGAAAAGCAACGAAGGAAGCTGAAAGAAAATAACGAAAAGAAACTCAAAAAAAAAAAAAACAGAAAACAGGGGACAGTCTTTGCACCAACGGACCAACCAAAGTACCATATCCCTAATCACCGTCCTCGCTCTTTCCCCACCACTACTCCAGGCCACCGCTCCAGCCGCCACCAACCCACAAAATTCCCCAACCCACCGGTCCATCGTAACCACTCCCAAATCCTAAGCTTGCATCCATCGCGCAAGCACAAAGCAGCAGCAGCTAGCTCGTCACCTCCGCCTCCCAGCCCGTGGTACATCTCGCCTAATGCCCGCGCCAGCGCCGTGGATACTGCAACGACGACGGCAAAGAGGAGCAGAAGGCGGCAATAGCAGCCATGGCGACGGTGGATCTAGCTCTATGGTGAGTTTGATCTAGTGCTGCTGGTGTTCAATCAGTGACCAGTCACCATCGATCCAGTGCTGGGACTGAAGAAGGAGTTCATGGTGGATCTGTAAGAAGTGATTTGTCGATTTCTTCATGTTGCAATTCTTAGGGTGGATCCCTTTGTTGATTTTATTTGCGTGGATTAGAGTTCATGTTCAAGTAAGTTGTTAATGGCAATTTTTATATATATATATATATATATATATATATATATATATATATATATATATATATATATATATATATATATATATATATATATATATATATATATATATATATATATATATATATAATTTTTGCCGTGTGGTGTTTGCATCCGATTTGGATATGTTCAAGCTATGAAACTCTGATTTTGGGAAGTGCTTCCATAAAATTGAAATTTTTATGAGAATTTTGTTGTTATGGGTTACCGGACACAACTTTCCCGTCTCCGATTTTTCCTTCTCCGATTTTGGAAAAATTAGCCCGTAATGACAGACGAAAACGCAATGACGAAGGAAAAATACTCATCTTTTAATTACTAGTTAAAGACCAGATAAAATGCCCGTGTGTTACAACGGGTGAAAAAAATTCTAATGACAATATACTTTTTTTCATATATAACCATGTCAATGACACTATTTGTGTGGATCGTTTGTAGCTAAGACAATTAGAAAATTGAAACGCCTTCAATGTAATGGCCCAATCTTAATGATGACAACTTTACCCGATGCTTACTTTATCTAAAATAATTGGGTTATTCACATGATCACATACATATAATCTAAAATACACTTTCGATCTTATTCTTTTAACCAATAATAGGATCAATCAAATTCTACATTGCCTCGCATAGTCAAGTCTACACGAAATAGGGTCACTGTGCACTCTTCTCTAAATAACAATTAAAAATATGTTTATTTTTTATTGCCTCGCATAGTCAAGTCTACACGAAATAGGGTCACTGTGCACTCTTCTCTAAATAACAATTAAAAATATGTTTATTTTTTAATATAATTTCTATATCATATGTTATCAGGAATATTAATAGATGATGAAAAAAAAGCCGTGCAGGAGATGAAAAGAAAAATCGATGGATCCTATCCGACCCAATCGTCTATCAATTTAGCGTTATATAAACGGTGTTTTTTTCATGCAAGGTTTTTTCAAACCATTTTTTTTAGAAATGGCGTGCTTTTTCTAACAGTTTTTTCCTCGCATGTAATTTTTTATTTTTTATGGATGATGGAAACCTTTTTAGCGCTTTTTTCTGACATTTTTTTCTCACGCTTTTTTTTTGCTTTTTTAACCGTATTTATTTTCTCATACGTTTTTTTAGTTGTACAATGAAAACTTCTCTTTTTAGTTGTACATGAAAACTCTCTTTTTAGTTGTACAATGAAAACTTATCTTTTTAAGTAGTTAGATTTGATTAGATTAGAGGTAGAGAAGAGTTATATACAGCGACTACAGAAACTAACAGAAATCAGACTTTTTTTTGCCGCGCTTTTTTCCTGCCCTTTTTACTTTTTCTTTCTCGTTAGTTTTTTTATTTTTCACTAACCATTATTTTTGCCACTTCTTTAGGGAACCAGACAGACCTTTTCTATATGTGTAAATTTTTTAAGTAGGGACAGAGGAAGGGAATGTTTTAAATTTTTTAAATAGCAGATATAGAGAAATATACAAAGCTTATATGCATACTTATAAAAAAGAAAAAAATATACATTATATAAGTTTGTATACGTGTATATATATAGTTTGTATACATACATAGTATTAAGAAATAAAAAACCGAAAAAAGGAAATAAACGAAAAAAAGAAGAAAAACAGAAAAACTGTATGTGGAAATAGGATTATATAGGAATATGTTTTTTTTTTCCAATTTTTAAGGGAATCGGATCTACTGTTTTTTTTTCATATGAATCGGACATATTTTTTTTTTCTCGCCTTGCATAGGAATAGGCCATTTGTTTTTTGTTTTCCCCGTTTTTAAGGGGAATCGGATACACGTTTTTTTTTTGGCTATTTTTTCTCCGACTTTTTTTTTCCGTTTTTAAGGGAACCAGACTTCTTTTTGTTGGTTTTTTCGCTATTATTTTTTATTTTGACGGACGAAGGATTTTTTTTCCCTATTTTTCACCAACTTTTTTTTTGTGTTTCCCCTTTTTAGGGAATCGGACGTCTTTTTTTTCGCTATTTTTTTATCAAGACGGACGATGGAAGCACCTAGTAGAGATTTACATAGAGATAACAATATAGTTATAGCACTACACTATAGTTACAATGTACTCTCTCCGTCCTACAATATAAGGGATTTTGAGTTTTTTTTGCTTGCAACATTTAACCACCCGTCTTATTTAAATTTTTTTGTAAATATAAAAAACGAAAAGTTGTGCTTAAAGTACTGTGGATAATAAAGTAAGTCACAAATAAAATAAATAATAATTTCAAAAAAATTTGAATAAGACGAGTGGTCAAACGTTGCAACAAAAAACTCAAAATCCCTTATATTGTGGGATGGAGGGAGTAATTAAAATGTAACTATAGTGTAACTACAATGTAACTAGAATGTAACTTAGATGTAACTTGAACAAATGTACCATAAACATACGATGATGGGATTAGCTTGTGAAAAAAGAGTTTAGATCCGATAGCAAAATATCTCAGCACAAATCTTAGCATGAAATCAACGGCAAAAAAATTAACAGTTTTCAGTCATGAAAACTATCGACGGTTAGCTAGCAGAACCGTTCATATTATAAGACCACGTTCATATAAATGTTAATATACTTATATAAATATGGATAATGCTAGAATGTCTTATAATATGAAACGGAGGAAATAGAAACTAATTAAAGTGTAAGAAACTTTTTAACACTAAAATACGCTTCAACAAAAATTATAATGTTGCTCGGAGTATTTTTCTTAAATTCTCCATGCTGTGAATTGTCTACCCCAATTTTTACTTGAATCAAGAAACCTAAAAACTGTCTTCTATCTCTTTGGGCCTAATCCGGCCCGAAGTATGTTTTTTCCTCCTCTCTTAGCCGGCCCGCTACGTCTCCTCCCTCTCGGCGTCTTCCTCCCGAGTGGGCTCGGCCCAGCCGACCCAGGAATCCGACGCGTCGTCATTATCTTCCTCAAGCATCCGCCCACTTGATCTCCCTGCCCTACCCGCACGTTTCCTCCTCCAATTAATTACAAAAATCAGTTCCCTTTTCGTCCTTTTTATTTTCTCTCATGTTTTCCGCTCTTAATTCGGTCTTTATTCGCTGGATACAATCCATTAACCTCTATTGGAGGCCGGCTGGCCTGCATCTCTCGTCGTCGACGGGATCTTTGGAAAGTTGACGACGTTGTTCTTTGGGCCGGTGCTCGATAGAGTAGGTGTTCTTTTTTTTTTGCTCCTTCTATTTTATTTTTTAGCATTATCTTTTAAGTCGCTAAATATATACTCATAATAGATGTTTGGCGAAACAAAGAGATCAATGACTAAACCAAAATCTGTCTCTTTTGATCTAGTTTGTTTGGCATAAGTCGATCACACTACTACAGTACAAAAATGCACGGAAGGGACGGTTCAATAGGTACCGAAAATGATAAAACTGGAACCTATAGTCCTTTTCCTGCCCAAGACGTGCGCCCGTGGGGCACCATCAACTAGAACGGCACCTCTATGGAGAGATAGGTACCGATTCTAAATAAAAACCGACATGTATAGTATTAGTGTCGGTTTATTCAGAAGAATTGACACCTACAACATACTATAGGTCCTAGATTTTAATAACCGGTATACCTATACTTATATTGATCGTATAGGTGCCATCGAAAAATGCTGTCTGTCGCGCGTCCGATGAGAGGAGAGGAAAATCGGACTGTCTACATGCCACAGTATGCATGCAGAGAATCTTTTCTCCCATACTCACATCTTTCATTCCTTCAAAAGATTTTTTTTTCTCTTAAACTATTTATCTAATCTATGATTTGATTGCACTACTAAATTCGTTATAATTAAATCTTTACAACAAGACCACACATGATTATATTTCGACAAAAAATATTTTAGTTTTTTCATTGATGTTTTTAATGTTGCATAGGGTCTTTTTTGATGTTTCAACCAGTAGTTTTACAATGTTTCAGCTACTGTACTCATGATGTTTCACTATATACGGATCAAATGTTGTAGTGGATTTTGATATTATGGAATATGCCGTTGCAACAAATCACCTACATATTTTGGAAACCCTCTATTAAGGGAATTTGGTTTATTTTTTGTTCCATCAAAAATGTTTCATCTAGTGCATTCACAATATTTCGCTATGTATAGATCTAATGTTACAGTGAACTGAAATACTCCATTGCAACAAATCACCCACATATTTTGGAAACCCTCTATTAAGGGAATTTGGTTTATTTTTTGTTCCACAAAAAATATTTTACCTAGTGTACTCACAATGTTTCACTATGTATAGATCTAATGTTGCAGTGAACTGAAACATTATTTCGCTATTTGTTGAAACATTGTTTTTATATAAGGTGAAACAACGTCCGATTTAAACGATTGAAATATTTTCGATCTACTTAGTGAAACAATTCCGATATACTTGGTCGAACATTGTGCAACATTTTAAAAAAATTCAATAATAAGCTAAAAAATTTTTTGTCGGAATATATCCATGTGTGGACTTATTTTAAAGATTTAATTGCAACGAATTTAATGGTGCAATCGGATCATGATTTGGATAAATAATTTAAAAGAAAAATAAGTTTAAAGTAGTTTTGCACGTAAATCGGGTGCTGACGTCAGCGCCCGATTTCCCCTGCTCCCCGTCGGACGACCGACATGTAGTCGCGTCCCATTTTTTTTAAAGAATCGACACCTATTAAAAAAACAGCCAGAGTCAACCGAGTTGATCAACCTTATCTACTCCCCTCACTAGCCCCATCCCTCCCTCGTGGCTCACGCATCTCACAACGGGCTGTAACGGCCCATCAAATCTGGCATTTCGCTGCCTCTAAACCCCCTTTCCCCCAGGCCCCCACCCGCGCGTGTTGGCCGCAGCAACATCTTCCTCCGCTGGGTGATGTCGGGCCCGCCAGATCTAGCAGTTCCGTGCCACCTCTGTGCCCCCTTCCACCCCATCCACACGCGTTCAACCGTGACCACCTCTTCCTTCGTTGGGCGGTGGTTGGCCTGTTGGATCTGGCACTTGTGCCACCTCCGTCGCCTCCGCTCCCCCTTTCTCCGCTCGCGCGCGTCTCCCCGGTGCGGCAGCCTGTTTACGAAAAAATCGAACACACTGGCCTGGGAGATCTGCTTAGCTCCAGTGCAGATCCAAATGTTGATGAGATGCGGGCGTGCCAGTCAGTTTGATCCTGCAACTAACAAGACATGCAAACAGCAGATAAAATAGCCGATTGGCTGACAAGCCGATGGAGTAATTCCAGCCGATAGCCGATATTAGCCGATGTCGATTCTAGCCGATGTCGATAGGGTTTTGAGCAATTGGCTATATGTAGATAATGATATAAAGGCGATCGGCTGATGATGATAAATAACAATAATATATCAATATAATCCAGTAGAAACTAATCAGCTAACAATATGATGTAATAGAACAAACACTGATCCAAAGGGTAAATAATACATTGGCTGGAGGTCCGATGTCATAAAATCCACATGATTAGATAAATCAATGAAACCTTTGTTGCCATCGGCTAAATCCAACTTATATATACAATCCTTATAAGCCGATGCAACGTCCAGATAATTCATCGGCTGAAACCCCGATGAAACCCTTATTGGCAATCAACAAGCAGGCTAGAGATTACGGTTCTAAGCACGACTTAGTAGATCAAACTTAACTGATACAGCACTATGTATGAAAAGAAACACAATATCTAGACAATCAAGCCCTTAACTGATTTTCAGGGTGGTAGATGCCTAAGCTAATCTAATCTAGTAAAACAATTTAGCCGATATCGGTAGAAACCCTAAAGCGAGAGACAACCGATAGAGCTAAATTGAGATGCTAAGACTAGATTAACATAGACATATGATAAATAGCCAGGCAAATATATTATCCGAACCAGAGCAATCCAAGAGGTCGAATGCACTGATGCAGCCTTGAACGACGCCGACGTAGATGATACAATTGCCTAGGCCAGCGGAACATTGGACTTACCCCTTCGCCGGAGATCGAACTGAACCGATGCAGCCCCGCGTCAGGTGTCAAGTTCCGCCGGATGAAAAATAAAGTAGAAAAGGTAAAAGGTGGCGATGTGCCGAATTGTATCGATCGTGGAGATTGATAAATCACAATGACTCCGGGTGTACATATTTATACCCATGGGAAGATACTAGTCCTTGTAGGATAAGAAAGAAACTTTCCTAAAGATAAAAGGAAAATATAAAGTTTTTATCGGACACTAAACACACTTTCCTAAAGATAAAAGGAAACTAAACCATGCTTAATTAATAGATAATTGCCATGCTGCATCCTTTTTGGACTCGGACTCTTCTAGATAAGCTTCCTTTAATTGATCCGACTCCATCAAGAACACAACTTCTGGCGACTTAACGACTCCCATCGGCTGATTCCACTACTCTAAAGCCGATACTGACTCTTACCCGATAATAACTCCGGACTTACCAAATTTTGACGTTAACACAGCCGCGGTGGCGTCAGGCGAGCCGACGACGAGTTTGACGACAACGATGCCATCGGGGGTGTCTGATACGCGAACGATCGCGGCGATCATCCCCCCGCGATCGAAGTTTCGACCGGATATATTTGTTAAGTCAACAGTACCAGCTATACCATACCTTTGTTTCATATCAGTATTATCTCCATGTGATTAGTCAAAGTGATTATATTTTATAGCAATTAGCATATGGTTAGTGTTCACTTAAGCATATTAGGTATGCAGTCCTTGTTTGTATTAGAGTTAAGGATTTTCTAAATAAAATATTTTTATAAATGTCAATTTAAATTTTAGATTTTATACAAGAAAATGATAAACTTTATACACGTAAACTTTATACATGTAAACTTTATACACGTAAACTTTATACATATAAACTTTATACACATAAACTTTATACATATAAACTTCGATAAAAAAGACTTTATACCTAAATTATACTAGAGTTAAGGATTTTCTAAATAAAATATTTTTATAAATGTCAATTTAAATTTTAGATTTTATACAAGAAAATGATAAACTTTATACACGTAAACTTTATACATATAAACTTTATACACATAAACTTTATACATATAAACTTCGATAAAAAAGACTTTATACCTAAATTATACTTTTAAATAGATAAAATTGGATTTAAATTGTACAGTTAAATAGATTACAAAATTAAGAGATAAATAAAACACATATATATCGATAAAAAACAAAAGTATATAATAGCAATAATGATATAAAATTATAAGAGTACCTTGCTAGCTAGTGTTACTTTGGTAATTAACAATCCAAATCACCATATAGAGAAATTACCGTACAGCTCCAACTCCTCTCTCCACATGGGCAGGTCAAAGCCCATAGGACATGCCTCAATCTCTTCCAGGTGAGAAACGTGATCGCGTTTGCCTCCCCCACGCGACCGATCGCTTAATAGCAATCTCGCTCTCTGTCTCCTCCCCCCTCCATGTGTGGCGTCCTAGTATAACGATGGTTGCACCGTGGCCTCAGATCCAACAGAGCGATGAGGAGTCCAAGACCCGTGCACGTTCTGTTGTTTCTCTTGATATTGATTTTCTCTGATTGTGTTGATGTTGATTCGGTGGAGATTATGAATTTTTCTGATTGTGTGGATATAATGTTAATTTGATGGAGATTACAATTTTTTCTGATTGTGTGGATGTTATTTCTTAATCTATGAAATTTTCTTTCTAAATTGCTAGGAGAAATATGGGGGGCTTGAAAGCATTATTTTTCTCACAGAAAGGTTATAGATTTCGGTTGTGGAACCAGTACCTATAAATAGTCTCATCTGTGTCGTCTACTGGATGCCGATTGAAAAATCCAGCACGTGTAGCTAGCTCGCAACCTGCCCCAACACGTTTTCTATAGTAGTGTCGGTTGTCGCATTCCTTGTCTCCTTAAGGCATTGTTGGTTAATCACTATGAAGCAGGGATTGGAGAAGATTTATTCTAGACCTATTATAGTGTGGAATTATTCCACTCAATCCCCTCTAAACCGAACATGACGTAAAGCTGATGAAACCCATCCAACAAGTGAAATTTCACCGTACGTACCCCTTCCAATGTGGCCGTTTCGTGTAGCATCCGGCTATTGACTCTTTTATTCAGAAGATTACTATATTAATTGTACGAGTACATAAACACCATCGATCTCGTGTACGTACGTAACGTAAATACGTAATATCCGTCGTTGTCCTCGCACCGAGCTGCACTGGCCGTCGCCGCCGCCGATGGCCGCCGTCGACGACGACAGGTGGGAGGACCTCCCGACGGACCTCCTCACGGAGATCCTGCTGTGCCTCCCGCCGATCAGCGGCCGGCGGCGCGTCCGCCTCGTGTGCAGCCGCTGGCGCGACGCCGTCGACGAGCTCGAACCGGAGACGACGCACAGCCGCGCCAAGCCGCTCACCTTCTTGAAGCGATCCGTCGACAGTGGCCGCCCGGCCACCGCGCGCGTGTTCGACGACCTCGCCGGCGGTGGGCTCGGCGGCAGCAGGGAGATCTGGAACGGCGGCGGCGGCGGCGACGGCGTGTCCGGTAGTTCCCCGGACATCGTCGGCACGTGCAACGGCCTTCTCTGCCTGTGGCACTGTGGTAGCGACAGCGGCGGCGAGATAACGCTGGTCAACCCGGTCACCGGCGAGAGCCTCGCCATCCCGCCGCCGCCGCCGCCGTCGCCGCGGTGGAGGAGCCACACGACGGAGGGGCCGGAGGCAGAGAGGCTCAGCTT
Organism: Oryza sativa Japonica Group; assembly: GCF_034140825.1. Classification (NCBI taxonomy): domain Eukaryota; kingdom Viridiplantae; phylum Streptophyta; class Magnoliopsida; order Poales; family Poaceae; genus Oryza; species Oryza sativa. Next base: position 19,065,326 of record NC_089046.1, read on the forward strand.
CGCGTACCACCCGCTGACGGGGAGGTACAGCATCGTCCACTTCCCCGCCGCCTTCTGCGACGGCGGCGGCGACAACCTCGCCGACCCGGCGGTGGAAGTGCTCACGCTCGGCGGCGCGGGCGCGTCGGCGTCGTGGCGGGAGGTGGCGGCGCCGCCCGGCTCGAGGTGCTGCCTCGCTTTGGGCATCGTCAGCGTCGACGGCGCCACGTACTGGGTGACCAAGGACGGGAGGATCATGTCGCTTGACCATGAGCACGAACGCGTCACGGCCGTTCTGCCGCTGCCGCCGGCGATCGCCGGAGAACTTGACAGTTGGTGGAGTACCCGCCTCACAGAGGTCGCCGGAAGGTTGGGTGTCGCCATCACCTCCAACCATACGACGCCCTCCAAGTATAACGTCGAGGTACGCTCTAATAACCCTTAAGAAGTACGCTCCCCGTGTTTCTGTTTCATATTGCAAGTCAGTTTTGATTTTTTTTATGGTAAACATTTTAGTTGGATCAAGTTTATAGAAAATTATAGCTACGTTTTCAACATAAAACAAATATATTGTAAAAATGCATTCAGTGTTATATGAAGCTAATTTGGTGGTTTAGATATTGTTAAAAATTATATAAATTTGGCCACACTTAACAAAAATTTAACTAAAATAAATTAAAGTGATTTGTAATATAAAAATGAGAGAAAACAGTAAAACAGGTCCTCCTTTCCATACTAAGGTTTCTTTCCCTCACCCAAGTATGGACGAGGAAACCGATCATGTCCCATCCTTCTATAAAAATAATAGGAAAATATAAACCACAATTATCTGCTCTCTCTATCTCAAAGAAAAAAAATCAAAACCTGGGAATAAATCAGGACATAAGATTTTATTTTAATATGGGATAGAGGGAGTACTTGAGAATTTTGTAAATGGGTTTTGTTCTTTATCCCATGGGATGGCATGTATAATTTGCTATTTTCTTTAAATGAGCTAACCAATGTCATAATAGAGGGAGTAGCTACTTGTAAGATTTTTCTTTTTAATAGTGGATAAAATATAGCATTTCCTTTAAAAAAAAAGCTACAGCCACAGCTTCTTCAAACCATTAAATTTTATCGAGCTATTATCCGTCTACTCCCTAAATATCTTAACCTATCACAGTCGCCTCCATTTGATTTATTCACCTACCCCTTTATCTCAACAAATAACAAACATCCATTGTTCAATTTATGTTGCAGCATATTTCTTTGATGAGATAACTATATTTTGAAATAGATAAAATATAAAACTAATGCTCCATCTGTTCCAAAATATAGCAACATTGTACGGTCGCATGTGATATAATCCGGCTTATTGCTATGAATTTGGAAAAAAATATGTGTCGATCGTCTCAGAGATATTTTAGGGAGGAGGTAGTAATTCCTTTTAATTTGTTCCAAACACTATATATATATATTTATATATATATGTATATATATATATATATGTATATATATATATATATATATGTATATATATATCTATCTATCTATGCGAGCTATACAGATGTGTGTCCATACAGGTGTGGGTGTTGGATGGCGCAAGAGGGAAGATGACCTGGAGCCATCGTTACACTATACAAGACCTGCAGTTTAGTTACCAAGAGATTGCATGGCCACACTTCGCCTACGGAGAGAATGTCTTGACAATCTTAGACAGCGACCATCTGCGCAATCAGCTGTATACGCATTGGCTATGGCCACACAAGAACAGGACAAGTGTAGCAACGGGCGACGTGGTAAAAGGCACTTTGGTGGAGGAGTTCGTCATCGACCCGGAAAATGTGAAAATTTTATCGCTCATCGACCCTGAAATACATGTGAACATGTTCTCGTATGTAGAGACCAATGAGCCACTGAACATCTACAAGGAGGTGTGCATGGATAGTTAAGTTTGGTTAGATTGCTACCTTTATATATGACTTTGAATATAATTGGTCAATATATGATTTGTTGCACATACTTAAATATATAATAGGGGTATTAATTATTTAAACGGTTTTGCCGTGAAGTTTGAAGTGTCGCTGAAAAGCTGGAAGCTTAGCCTTCTAGTTTTTTTTCTTTTTGGTTGTTTGTTTTTTTTTATCTTTTGGTTATGAGATTTGGAGTGTATATCCGCTTATATATCTAAAAAAAATCATGGTCCATACATAGCAGCCATGGTCCCTCCTGTTGAGCTTGTGACAGTTTACAACTTTTCTCGTAATCAGCAGCTTTCCAAACCGTCTGAATTCAGTAGCTAGATAATCCAAAAAATGGAGCAACAACCATAAGCTAGGAGAAATATATGAAATATCCATATTTTCCCGGCTAATGAAAATACGTAGGGGACTCCTGGCCAAGATCCATCTATGAAATTTGATTTTTTATAGGAAGGTCTCTCCTAATATGACCACAAGTAAAAATAGTGTTATTTTAACAGGTGGGTGATCTCTTTGGAAGACGTCTGTAAAATTATAATTTTTACATGCGCCTCCCCTCTCTAAGAGGTCCGAAAGTAGGGATACCGATGCACGCATCAGTAATAAAGAAGCAGAGTTCTTACGAGAAACGACATACGTGTACGAGTTGGTTTCTACGTAAATGTTCGCGAATTAGGGTGTGTTTGCAAGTGCAGGATGGGAACTCATCCCTTCTACACGTAAAACAGAGCGGCCTTTTAACACATGATTAATTAAGTATTAGCTAATTTTTTTTTAAAAAAATAAATCAATTTGATTTTTTTAAGCAACTTTCTTATAGAAATTTTTTACAAAAAACGCACCGTTTAGTAGTTTGAAAAGCGTGTACGCGGAAAACGAGAGAGAGGGGTTGGGAACCTGGGGTTGCAAACACAGCCAGCATTCCCCGTTAGTGACGCGGGGGTTTAAAACATCGGAATGGCTAACGATCTTTTGACAGAAAATCCATCTCCAAATCTTGCAAATTTTGGTTCACTGGATGTGCTTCGCGATTCATGCTCTAGGTGCTTCTTCTCGAACTTCGGCGACCTCTTCTTTTCCGACACCGGCGATAACCCAAACTCCGGCGAAGCACCGACGAATCAGGGTCTCGGGGTGGGGGTGGGGTTAGGATGGGCGGGGGAAGAAGGGGGAGTTCGCCGGGGTTATAGGGATGGTCGTGGGAGTCAGCGGCCCAGCGGTGGGCGGCGGAACGGGTAGGCGGCTAGGCGCCAGTGGTAGCACCGAAGCCATGGGGATGGAGGAGGGCAGCGGGCCGGTGTTGGTGGCGAGAGCCACGGGGATGGAGGAGGGCAGCGGGCCGGTGTTGGTGGCGGGGGCATAGCAAGCTTGTGGTGGCTGGTGGTGGTGGATCCGGTGGCGAGGAGTCACCGGAGATGAGGAAGATGGTGGGGTGGGAGCATCTCACCTTCGATGGGTCAAGGAGGGAGGAGAGGGGGGAGGGGGAGGGGGAGGAGGCCGGCTGGGATGAGGGCCTCGCCGGCGCTGTTGACGCCTTTCGGCCAGCCAATGAGGCTGGGTGGCGACGTGCTGGGCCGGCGGCGGCAGAGGCGGCGCAGAATGCAAGCGGCGGCGTGAGGGGGGAATCGGGAAAATGAGGAGCGGCGACTGAGGAGAAGGATTTTTAGGGTTTGGTTGCATGCACAAATCTTGAAGCAATCGGGTGGTCCAAAATTTACAAGATTTCTAAGGGGGTTTTCTATCAAATGATGTATATATAGATAGTCCTTTAAAACATGTATTGATTCAAAGTGCAACAAAGTAGAGAAGCGAGGCTTGGCTAATTTGATCTCAACGTTAGAAGAGGGCCAGTTGTTTGGATTAACATAACTCAACTCAGTGGAGCTGACAGTATTTCTATATGTCTATATGGTGCAGTACTATGCTAGTGACAAGCATGCATAGAAGAAACAAGCTACACAAACAGTAGTATACATGTGGCTGATGAGCATGTCAAATTTGAGTTTAGTTGTAGTAATTAAAGAGATCATCTAAACTATATTCCATACAAAATTAAAAGGTTTGTGGTGCCTGTTATTAATTTGGAGGATGCCTCATGGAATCCTTGACAATGCCAACAGAGATAAATATCAACTATGCTTTTATATTCTTCTTGTATATTCCCAATGGCTCACTGGTTTCAACATGGGCGAACAATCGTAGCTCAAAGCTGGTGTTGAGCATTGTCACTTGTACGTCAGTCTTCTCGTCGAATCTCATCAGAATGATCCCGTCGTCCTCGACAGGGGGTGGCAAGCACATGTACTTAATATTGCTTCGCTCACTGTACAGTTGGTGGTGTACGTTGGTCAAGACATATTTGTCAAAAGCAAAGCATGGATATCCAATCTTTCGGTTGTGCTGGAGCCCTTGCATGCTGCACCAGCGGACCCAGTGTTGCTTGTCTCCTCGTCCATGTAGCACCCACACCTGCAGAGAGAGAGAGAGAGATACATTAGACAAATTAATTATGTATGCATAAAATTATATTAATTATATGATTCATAACCAACATTTGAAATGTTGACAAACAGATCGATCTCCTCACAAGTATCAGCACATTACTCCTCAATGTTGGTACTAGCTCACCAGAAAAGCTTTCTAGGATCAAGGAATTAAGGTCAAAGAATGCTCCCTCAATTTCCAAATATAAGCATTTTCTGGCTTCTTTACGTCCATATGACTTATCAAGAAATGCTTGTGTACTGCAACAGAGGGAGTATATGTTTTTTTAAGAGAACTCATTATTTTTCAAAACCTTCAGAACTTTCCTGTTTCTCATAATTCTATCTGCCATAAAGTTCAAGAATATCAATTTGGTTGCCTATCAATAGACAGTTATGATCCAACAAAATTTCCACACAAACTAAAAGAAAACCCACATGACCAAAAAATATCTTCACGAATAGAATTAGCAATATTCACAACCAGATTTGTTTTCCTAGTTTATCATAAAATTCAATGTTGATTTCGATCGCAACACTGTCTATTTGGGTAACATGTAAATAGACGGAAGCAAAATAGCATACTACTATACGTTTTTTAAGGTATCAAAGAGCATTTCTCCAGACGTATAATAATTAAGTTAATTTTTCACGAGAAACAACCCATAATTTCGATAAATTGACCCAACTATAAAACTATTTCAAGAATAAACCATGTCAAGAAAACTAATTTCAAAAATAAACCGTGACCTCAACACCAACCCCGTTAGCAGTGAGCTAAAACGTATCCGACGTGACCCAAATTAGCCAGGTACTCCCTCCATCCAAAAAAAAAACTCAACCCTCCTAGGGCTATGAATCTGGACTACCCTATGTCCAGATTCATTGTCCTAGGAGAGGTAGGTTAAGTTTTTTTGGACGGAGGGAGTAGATGCCAACTAGAATCTCTCTGAGTCATTTTAGCTTAGCGCTATTAGGGTTGACGTTGAGGTCCGGTTTATTTTAAAATTAATTTTTAATACGGTTTGTTTTTAAAATAAGTTTTATAGAAGTGTCAATTTGTCAAAATTACGCAGAAACAATGGTATACCTCGACGTTGGTTGTCCCCCGTTGGCTGGTGGCGATGGCGACTCCCAGCCTCCCGCCGACCTCCGTCAGCTGGCATCCACCGTTGTCCACCTCCATGGTTGCCGTCGTCGGTGGCGGCGGCGTCGAACTGACATTGTGCACTTCCATCATCGCCGGTAGCTGCTAGACTTCGGCGATGATTTCATGCTCCAGGTCAAGTGACATGATCTTGCCGCCCTTGCCGACCCAGTACGTGGCGCCGTCGACGCTGACGACGCCCCACGAGAGGTAGCACGTCGACCCGGCCGGCGCCGGCACCTGCCGCCACGACGCGGCGCCGCCGTCGCCGTCGCCGACGGTGAGCAGCTCCGCCACGGCGAGCGTCCTCTTCCAGCTGGAGACGGGGAGGTGCACGACCTTGTACTCGCCCGTCAGCGGGTGGTACGGGAAGCTGAGCGCCGCCGACCCGCCGAGGATCTCCTTCGCCTTCGGCGGCGGTTGGACCACGAGGCGCTCGCCGGTGGCGCGGTTGAGCAGCACGAGGGTGTGGCTGCCGACGTAGCGGGAGTGCGCCAGGAGGACGATGCCGTTGCAGGTGCCGACGACCTGGTCGCCGACGTTGTTGGGCCAGCGGTCGTATCGGTGTCGGTGGTGGTGGCCGCCGCCGCCGCCGTCGACGTGTTGAAAGATGCATCTGGTGGTGCACCGTGGCGCCGGCGGCAGGCCGTCGACGACGAACGCGGAGAGCGTCCGGCTGTGGCGGTCCTTGAGGACGGCGAGCGGCTTGGCGCGCATCGTCGTCGCCGTCGTCGGCGTCGCCATCTCCGGCTCCATCTCGTCGACGCCGTCGCGCCACCGACGGCAGACGAGGCGGATGCGGCGCCGGCCGCTGATCGGCGGGAGGCGCTTCAGGATCTCGCCGAAGATGTCCCGGTGGACGTGCCCCCAGCGGTCGTCGTCGCCGTCCATCGCCGCCGCCGTGGCTTCGATCGGCGCCGCGTGCGTGTTGATTTGAGTCTGCGTTGTTGGTGGTGGCGGCTGCTCGGCGCCGTCGTGGGCAAGTATAAAACTATAAATAGGTGCCAAAGAGCTAACGAACTCTACGTGGATATTGCGATTCTCGTTGGAGGCGGATATGATGAATAATTGTGCTCCAAAAAAAACAAGATTTGGAGTATGGTCGGCCGAAAGGCCCGGCCCACGGTATGGGGCTTTGGCCCGACCCAAGCATGGCACAGTCCGATTGGTGTCCATCCACCATTGAGTCGTACTTGGGCCTCTTCCTCGGTATGATAGGCTGTCTCAGCACGTTCTGTTCAACGATCAGGGAAGCGAAGTAGTTGAGGAAGCTAAGATAGACAATTTCAGCCATATAAAACACGGCCCAAAGAGTTGATGGATGCAAAATTGACTTATTCCAGCGAGGCAAAATAGTTGAGGCCCGTGAAAATCACTTATTCTGTTGCTCTGCCGCTTGAAAAAATAGTGACTTTTACATACACCTTGGTCTAGGCTGTTACTCAACCCGTTCGCGAAAACAATTTTTGACCATTTGCAAACATCAATTCTGTAGTAGTGATAGTGACGAATCAATCCAACCCGGATAAGGACTCTTGATTTTATGTGAGAGCAAGGGAGACACTTGATTTTATGTCGGCCAATAGAAATACTGAAAATGTCAAATAAGATGGGATTGCCATGTCTATTTTTAGTTTGTCGGCTTGGTTAATTATTGGCCTGGCTCCACATGCAGACGTAGACATAACTCCCATCTAAATCTTGGCGCCGCCACCTCTCTTTTCCCATGCTACTATTTTTATCATTCCCCACCATCGTAGCAACACAACGTAATGGTAGAAAAAACTAGCGTATATCCTTTGAAGGGATGCCTATAAGGTTGGCTTTATAGTTTAGATGGCCCTAAGGTGAACTTGGTGTATGCCTAAGCGACATGAATATATATCACTGACATGATACGCTAAGTAGTTGTAATATGATCTTAGTTCTCGATAAATAATATTGATACTACAATTGAAAAACTAAAATAAAGCATAATAATGAAAGAAAACCTAACATGTTAGCTAAAAAAAATATTATTATCTATAAGTATATTTATAAGTTGAAGAACAACCTAATATTCGAAATCAATCAATGTAAAATTTAACTTTGATGTGTGGAAGCATATAAATTAAAGAAAATATTGGATTGGCCCCCTCCTAGGCTAGGCTCTATGTGGTCACGCCTTTCGACTATGCCTTCTGCCAGGGCTAGGAAGCTTCTACACTCAAGACGAGCATCGTTTAATATTAACCCAAAGAATACAGTACCCAACTATGCATTTACTTCTTCTTCTTCTTCTTCTTCTTCCTCCTCCTCCTCCTCCTCCTCCTCCTTCTTGTCCTCCTCCTACTTGTATATGTTTAAAGGTTCACTGGTCTCAATATAGCTGAACATTCTTAGTTTTCTGTTTTTAAATTTTGCCACTGGTGTGCCTTCTATTGCCCTTGAGATAATACTCCCATCCTTGAGGGAGCATGGCAAGTGCCGGTACACTATATTATTAAGTCCCTGATCAAACATTTCTCGATAGATGTTTGTTAAGACGCAATTGCCGTAAGCAAAGTATGGCCGTCCGATCTTCTGGGTAGGCTGAAGCCCTTGTATAGTGCGCCATTTGCTCCATTTTTGTTTGCCACCTCGTCCCTCTAATAGCCACACCTGTAGATTATAACAAATATTATACAAATTACATATGAAGAATAGACTAATTCTTATATTATAGAGAACGTATAATATACATTATGATCTTGTTATGAAAAAATATCGATAAACATGCAAGTTAAATTTCAATTTGATAAATAGAAACAAAAATAAAAGAATAATTATGAGTAGTGCGTACTATATACAATTAAATTTGTTTTTTTTTTCAAAGTATGCAAGTAAAAATTGAACTTACAAATTTAGGAAGTAATATATCGCATATTAATCTTGTCGATTTTGTTTAGATTTTTACGGATGACATGGAAAAACGAGTGCAACTAGGAAAAAGACTTGTTGAGTGTACCTCAATGCAGATTGAGTTCCGCTGGTGGATGGCGATGGAGACTCCCAGCCTCCCGCCTACATCCGTCAGCTGGCAGCAGGCGTCCTCCTTCGCCATGGACACCGGCAAGCGGCACCTGCTCATCGCCGGCAGCGGCGCGACGGCCGCGACGCGCTCGTGCTCGAGGTCGAACGACATGATCTCCCTGCCCTCGGCCACCCAGTACGTGGCGCCGTCGACGCTGACGACGCCCCAGGCGATGCACAGGCTCCACGGCGGCACCCCCACCGCGCGCCACGACGCGGCGCCGTCCCCCAGCGTGAGGACATTCACCACCCCGCCGTGGCGGGAGGGGAACGACGACGCGGCAGCGGCGGCGGCGGCCGAGGTGGTGCCCCCCAGCGTGACATCATCCACCCGCCCGCCGTTGGAGGGGAAGTGGACGATCTTGTACTTGCCGGTCGTGGGGTGGTAACCGAAGCAGAGTGGACCCGCAGTACGGCGGTGGCTGCTGGTCGCCATCGTCTCCAGCGGCGGCGACGGGATGTGTAGGGTCTCGCCGGTGACCGGGTTGGTCACGAAGATGCCGCAGCCGCCGGAATAAGATCGGTCGAGCCACAGGCAGATCAGGCCGTTGCACGAGCCGACCATGTCGTCGTTGTTGTAGCGGGCGAAGAAATCCCTATCGCCGCCGTCGTTGTCCTCCTGCTTCTCCTCGCGGAAGAGGGAGGTGACGTCGCAGTCTCCGGCGATGTCGTGGAGGGAGAACGCGGAGGGGGGCTCGTAGCAGCCGTTCTTGAAGAAGGCCAGCGGCTTTGCGCGCCTCCGCTGCACCTCCGGCTCGATCTCGTCGACGACGTCGCGCCACCGCCGGCCGGTGATCTGCGGGAGCCGCCTCAGGATCTCCCAGAGCACGTCCGTCGGGACGTCGCCCCAGCGGCCGCCGCCGTCCATCGTCGCCGGCGTTTGTGTTGAGGTGGTTAGCGCCGTTAAGCAGTAGAAATAGGGAACTCAGAACAACAAACTCTGAGTGCGCTAGCAATCCTATTCCTATGCCGCTACGGCCTACGCTATGCATGTGAATCGGTCAAAAATATTGGATTCTCTCGAATTTCTTCTAGATTGGCTAGCTAGCTGTGGTTTGTTGATTAATTTGTGTGTAGGTTATCATGCACGTGTATAGTTGGCCAAAAGGCCCAGCCCACGGCACAGGGCTTTGGCTCGACCCAAGCACGACACAGTCCGATTGCATCTGGCCTGTGCCGGCCCAGCACAACTATTGGGCCGTGCTTGAGCCCCTTCCTCGGCACGATGGGCCAGTCCAACAATCATGGAGACAAAATAGTTGAGGGAGCAAAAATAGACAATGTCAGCCATATAAAACATGGCCCAAAGAGATGAGGGATGCATAATTGACTTATCCAGCCCTGTAAGACACGGGTTAGAGAGATGAGGGACGCAGAATAGACTTAATCCAAGGAGTAGCACGGTGGACTTTTGTGCCTTCGGGTCGGCCCAGGCTGTGCCTACGTCGTTGGTGTAGTCCGTGGACGGGCATGGCCCAGTCCGGCGTGTAGGTCAGGTCATGCCAGCTCAACTGATCTCCGGACTGGGCGGCACATTTGGCCATCTATAATTTGGAGGGGGAGAAGTCTCACTAAATATTTTTTTTTAAAATAAATTGTTAGCGTGTGAGAGATAGAACACGAAATCTCGGGATTGAAATCATACGCCCATTACTACTGCACTAATGGGGTGTATATCCTTTGAAGGGATGAAATGGCTTTTCACGTATAGAAGATATAGTATGTGGTGTTTGCGATTCGGAGGATGCCTATAAGGTCGGTTTTATAGTTTCCATGGCCCTAAGGTAAATTTCCACTACTACAAAAACTCTCATAGGACGGGCTAATAGGTTGTATAGCATCGGAAGTTCACCTTTTTGGTTTTATAGCACCGAAAAATACCGGTTCACTTTAATAGCACCCAAAGTTCACCATGTTCTCATTTTTAACACTTCCGTCAATTCTCGATCGTTTTTCATCTGCCTTAGATCACTATTGACCCAGCCACGCACACGATATGACGTTTCTACCCCTCATTGCCATGCATTCTACTTGTACCGATACCTATAGTTTATTATAGGTCCTAGGTTTATATAAATCCAGCACCTATTCTAACAGGCAACCAACACCCATACTTATCCATCAAACCCTCTCGCCAACACCCACATGTCCATCCATCCATCCCTCTCGCCACCCCTCTGTGTGTGTGTGTGTGTGTGTCTGTATGTCTGTCTCTCTCTCGCCCCTCCTCTCCCTTTGCGCCTTCCTCTCTGGTGGGGCAGAAGCGTTTGACGTAGGAGCGGCGCGGACGACGGAGGACACGGCGATGGTCCTCTCCTGGCCCAGGGGCCCTCCCCCCTCTCTCCTACTCCAGCGCGGCCGACTCAGGTGGTCACTACTGGAGGCTGGCACACGCGTGGCGAGGTGGTGGCGGCGGTAGTGGTGGTGGTGGTGGTGGAGGTGGAAGCTTGTCAGGCCCCTTTCTCTCGGGGGCCCTCCCTCCTCTCCGGCACCCTCCACCTTCTCCTCCTGAAGATCCGGTGATGGCAGTGGTGGAGAAGAACGATGGGGATAAGGTGGCGGCCGACACGGAGGCTGGCACGGCGAGGTGGCAATGGCGGCTGTGATGGGAAAGGAAGCTCGCGAGGTGGAGGCCAGGGCCTTTTGGATCACACCGGCCCCCTAGCGCGGAGTAGGGTGGCGGCCGGCGCAGCGAGGTGGCGGCGCGGTCACCGAATCGGCTCCATCGGTGATTTTTATTTATTTTCTTAAATACTATAGTTGCTGGTTGTGGGTGTAGAACCGGCACCTACATTCTCTCTAGGTGCCCATTCAGAACCCGGCACCAACGTGTATGAGCACTAGTGCCGACTAATATGTGCAGTATAGCCAGTTCCCAACCGGCTCTTACGATGGTTTCTGTACTAGTGTTGGTGTATGCCTAAGTGACATGAATTAATATCATTAACATGATACACAAGTAGTTGTAATATGGTCTTAGTTTTCGATAAATAATATTGATACTACTATTGAAAAACTAAAAAAAATAATAATAATGAAAGAAAACCTAATATGTTAGCTAATAAACTATTATTATAGAGATACTACTAGGAGCGCAGCGTGCTCTTATTATTCCGAGCGCCAAGCATGCATCGGCCCGCGCTCACCCCACCTCCGCGTCCCATCATGCTGCACCCGCAATTATCGGAGTAAACGATTTACTTCGATAAAAACAATTTCTCTACTTCCGACCCCACCCCACATCTCAACAATATTTATAACACTATGTTGATGAAAAATCCGCGCTCAGCCGATGGTGCCTAGTCTGTGTTGGCGCGAACTAAGTCGACAAACACAACGGCCAGAGAGATCTGCTTAGTTCTAGTGCAGGTCCAAAGGTTGATGAGATGTAGGCGTGCCAGTTAGTTTGATCCTGCAACTGACAAGATATATAAATATTAGATCAAATAACCGATCGGCTGACAAGCCGATGGAGTAATTCCAGCTGATGTCGATACCTGCCGATAAAGATAGGGTTTTCAACAATTGGCTATATGTTTGATGTAGAATCCGACACTTGATGCAAATAAAGACAATCGACTGATGATAATATAATAAACGACAATATAATCCAGTAGAAACCAATTAGCTAACAATGATATGATAGAATAAACATTGATCCGATGGTTAAAGCATACATCAGCTAGAAGACCGATGTCATAAAATCCACAGGATTAGATAAACAGTGAATCCTTTGTTGCGATCGGCTAAATCCAAGTTGTATGTAATCCTTATAAGCCGATGCAATATCCAGATAACTCATTGGTTGAAACCCTTATTGGGAATTAAAAAGCAAGCTAGAGTTTATGATTCTAAGCATAACTTAGTAGATCAAACTTAACTGATGCATCACTAAGTATAAAAATAAACATAATATCTAGACAATCAAGCCCTTGACTGATTTTCAAGGTGGCAGATCCCTTAGCTAATCTAATATGGTAAAGCGATTTAGCCGATACCGACGTAAACCCTAAAGCGAATATCAACCGATACAAGTAAATCGAACTACCAAGCTAGATTAACTAAGATATGTGATGGAGAGGTGCTTACATTGACAAGATTAGAGTGTCGATGCCCTAGCCCCGCCGATGCAAACAGCCATAACAAGTCTTACTCCTCGTCAGAGCATGAACTCATCGAAAAGGTATAAAAGCAAAAGGGTGGCGATGCGCTGAAATTGTATTGATCGTGGAGATAGTTTACAATGACCCCAGGTGTACATATTTATATCCGAGGGTAGATACTAGTCCTTGTTGGAGAAGAAAGAAACTTTTCTAAAGATAAAAGGAAAACATAAAGTCCTTATCGGACACTAAACACACTTTCCTAATGATAAAAGGAAACTAGAAAACTCTTCCTAATTAATATATAACTTGTCATGCCGCATCCTCCTTGAACTCGGTCACTTTTGGATAAGCTTTCTTTAATAGATTAATTTCCTTAACCGAATCCTCTAAGAATTTAACTGCTGGCGACTCGATAACTCCCATTGGCCGATTCCAGAACTCTAAAGCCAATATTGATTTTAGGTTGATGACGTCTTCAGGGCTTACCATATTTCGTTGTTAACACACTGGTAAAATAATTACTAGAGTTATAAGTTGATAGTTTTTTTTTATGGCCATCTAGGAACGGTGTCGAACGATGTGAGAGCATTCATGCAAGTAAATTTCTTACTTTTGAAGGGGGGCATTCATACGAGTAAATATGTTACTTTTGAAGGTGCATAGGTGGGATGCTAGGAGCAAATTAATAGAAATCTCAGCAGAGTAAATTTGTTACTTTTAAAACATGGAGAGACACTAGAAAAACAGAAAACTCGGAAACAAAAACTAGATGGTAGTATTTTACTAAAACATGAAAACATAAAAAAATCTGGAGAGAAGCAACGAGAAAACATTTTGATGAAGCATAAATGAGATGAAAAAGAGAAAAAAGAAGCACGGAAGGTGGCGTGGTAAAAAAAATAAAAAAAAATCGGACGGAGGAAAGCTAGGATGCTGAGGAAAGGTGGGGTGGTAAACAAAGGGAAAACCGAACGGAATGAGCATTGTGCGGTGCTCGAACTAGCACTCCACGTGCGCCACGCATATTAGCACCACCACTATTATTATCTATCAGTATTTATAAGCTGAGGAACAACCTAATATTCAAAATCAATCAATGCAAAATGTAACACTCATGGGCATAATTAAGCATATAAATTAATAACAATATTGGATTGACCCCCACCTAGCCTAGGCTCTATGTGGTCACAACTCTCGACTATGCCTTTTGCCAGGGCCAGGATGCCTCAACACTCAAGATGAGCATCATTTAACATTGACCAAAAGAATGTAGTATCCAACTATGCATTTACTACCGCTACTTCTTCTTCTGTGTCCTCGTCCTCGTTGTTTTCCTCTTCTTCCTCCTCCTCATCCTTCAATGATGATGATGATGATTCCTCCGCCTCCTCCTTCTTGTCCTTATTGTCCTCCTCCTTGTATATGTTTAAAGGTTCACTGGTCTCAATATAGCTGAACATTCTTAGTTCTCTGGTTTTAAACTTTGCCACTGGTGTGCCTTCTATTGCCCTTGAGAGAATACTCCCAGCCTTGAGGGAGCATGGCAAGTGCCGGTACACTGTATTACTAAGTCTCTCATTGAACATTTGCCGATAGAAGTTTGTTAAGACACTTGCCGTAAGCAAAGTATGGTTGCCCGATCTTCTGGCTAGGCTGAAGCCTTTATATGGTGCACCAATGTCTCCATCTTTGTTTGTCACATCGTCCCTCTAATATCCACACCTGTAGATAAACAAATATTACACAAATTACATAGGAAAAATTAAATAGATTAGTTCTGATATTATAGAGAACATATAATAAACTTTACAATCTTCGTATGAAAAGATATCCACAAACATGCAAGTCAAAATTCAACTTCAATAAATAGGAAAACAGTAAAATAAATTAACTATGAGTAGTGCGTACTACTTACAATTAAATTTGTATTTTTTCAACACATGCAAGTCGAATTTAAACTTACATATTTAGGAAGTAATATATCGCATATTAATCTTGTCGATTTTTGAAGTGTACAAGCGGTTCCTAAACTTGTGCGGGTGTGTTATCTAGGTCCCTAAACCCTCAAAATGCATTTTCGGGTTCTCGAACTTGTCTTGGGTGTCGTATAGATCCAAACGAGATGTAACCCGCTACATACGTTGATGTGGCTTGCCATGGTAGTGCCTACTTATTTGTCGGACCCATGGGTCGGTCATAAAGGAAAAAATGAAATTAAAAAAAAAATTATCCTCTCTACCTTCGAAATTTTATCTTTTTCTATCTACCTAAGATGAGAAAATAAGGTTTTAAATTTTATTTTTTATATATGCTTGACACATGTGGATTCCACTAATACGTAGGAGCCACCGTGGCAATGCCACGTCAGCGCTTGGAGCGAGTTAGAACCTGTTTGTACCTATATGACACCCATGACAAATTTAGAGACCTAAAAATGTATTTTTTTTCTCTTTTCTAGTTTGATTCACCCTGTGTAATTGAGCCTGTAAATTTTTTGTTCATATGTTCATTTAGTGATTCAAATTAACAAGAGTATTAGTTTTTATTTATATACCATGTATTAAACACAACAGTAAACATATTACTACATGGTGGCTACGAGAGCCTGGGCTATTGGTGGTAATTGTTTTACTCGTAGACTACGAAGTCTAAGCAATATTTATAATACTGGGAAAAGAATTACTAGCATTGTAAGCTGGTAGTAATTTTTTACAACCATCTAATAACGGTGCCAAACGATGTGGGGGTATTCATGCAAGTAAATTTGTTAGTTTTGAAGGGAGCATTCATGCGAGTAAATTTGTTATGGAGTAGTTTGGAAAGTGCAGTGATGGGATGCTGGGAGCAAATGGAAACCTCAACATAGTAAATTTGTTACTTTTCAAACATGGAGAGACACTAGAAAAATAGAAAACTCGGAAAGACAAACTAGATAGTAATATTTTACTAAAACGAGAAAAAAAATCTGAAGAGAAGGAACGAGAGAACGGAAAAATCTAGATAGTTAATATTTTATCGGGCCTTTTGATGAAGCATAAATGAGATAGAAAAAAGAAAAAAGAAACACGGTAGGTGGGAAAAACCGGATGGTGGAAAGGTTGGATACAGAGAAGGGAAAACCGGATGGAGAGAGCGTTGTGCGGTGCTCGAACTAGCATTCCGCGTGCAGCGCGTGTATTAGCGCCTCCAATATTATTTATCTATAAGTATTTATAAGTTGAGGAACAACCTTAATTCGAAATCAATCAATGCAAAATTTAACACTGATGGGCAGAAGCATATAAATTAAAGACAATATTGGATTGGGCCCCTCCAAGCCTAGGCTATATGTGGTCACGCCTCTCGACTATGCCTTCAGCCAGGGCCAGGATGCCTCTACACTCAAGATGAGCATCGTTTAACATTGATCCAAAGAATGTAGTACCCAACTATGCATTTACTGCCACTTCTTCTTCTTCCGATGATGATGATTCCTCCACCTCCTCCTTCTTGTCCTCCTCCTCCTTGTATATGTTTAAAGGTTCACCGGTCTCAGTATAGCTGAACATTCGTAGTTCTTCGGTTTTAAACTTTGCCACTGGTGTGCCTTCTATTGCCCTTGAGAGAATACTCCCAGCCTTGAGGGAGCATGGCAAGTGCTGGTACCCTATATTAAGTCTCTCCCTAAATATTTTTCGATAGATGTTTGTTAAGACGAACTTTCCATAAGCAAAGTATGGTCGCCCGATCTTCTGGTTAGGCTGAAGCCCTTGTATGGTGCGCCATTGGCTCCATCTTTGTCCCTCTAATATCCACACCTGTAGATAATCAAATATTACACAAATTACATAGAAAAAATAGGTTAGTTCTTATATTATAGAAAACATATAATAAAGTTTACCATCTTGGTATTGAAAGATATCCACAAACATGCAAGTTTAAATTTCAGCTTAAATAAATAGGAACAAAAATAAAATAAATTAATTATTTGTAGTGCGTACTACTTACAATTAAATTTGGTTTTTCAACACATGCAAGTCGAATTTAAACTTACATATTTAGAAAGTAATATATCGTATATTAATCTTATCAATTTTGAAGTGTACGAGTGGTTCCTAAACTTGTGTGGGTGTATTATCTAGGTCCCTAAACCCTCAAAATATATTTTTGAGATCTCGACTTATCCTGGGTATCATATAGATTCAAACGAGCTCTAACCCGCTCCATATATTGATGTGGCATGCTATGGTAGTGCATACTTGTTAGTCCGACCAATGTGTCGGTCACATAGGAAAAAATAAAATTAAAAAAACATGTTGTTTCCTCTCTGCCTTCAAATTAAATTTTATCTTTTTTCTATCAACCTAGGATGAGAAAATATGGTTTTAAATTTTATTTTTTATATTTGCTTGACACATATGGATTCCACTGACTCGTAGACGCCACCGTGGCAATGCCGTGCCAACGCATGAGCGGGTTAGAATATCTTTGGACCTATATAACACCCATAACAAATTTAGGTACTACAAATACATTATAAGAGTTCAGGACCGCACAAGTTAGAGACCGCCCATGTATTTCATTCTTCAGATTTTTATGGATGATATGGAAAAACGAGTCGACCTAAGAGAAAGACTTGGTGAGTGTACCTCAATGCGGATTGAGTTCCGCCGGTGGATGGCGATGGAAACCCCCAGCCTCCCGCCGACATCCGTCAGCTGGCAGCAGGCGTCCTCCTTCGCCATGGACACCGGCAAGCGGCACCTGCTCATCGCCGGCAGCGGCGCGACGGCCGCGACGCGCTCGTGCTCGAGGTCGGACGACATGATCTACCTGCCCTCGGTGACCCAGTACGTGGCGCCGTCGACGCTGACGACGCCCCAGGCGGCGCACAGGCTCCACGGCGGCGCCTTCACCGCCACCGCGCGCCGCCGCCGCCACCGGCGGTGTCGTCCCCCAGCGTGAGGACATCCACCACCCCGTCGCCGTGGCCGCCGCGGCCATGGCGGGAGGGGGACGACGACGACGACGACGCGGCGGCGGAGTCCCCCAGCGTGACATCGTCCACCAGCCCGCCATTGGAGGGGAAGTGGACGATCTTGTACTTGCCGGTCGTCGGGTGGTAGCCGAAGCTGATCGTGCCCGCGCGGGTCGCCGTCGGCAGCGACGGGACGTGGAGGGACTCGCCGGTGACCGGGTTGATCACGACGATGCTGCCGTAGTAGAGGGGATCTCGGTCGAACCACAGGCAGATCAGGCCGTTGCACGAGCCGACCATGTCGTCGTTGTTGTAGCGGGCGAAGAAATCCCTATCGCCGCCGTCGTCGTCCTCCTCCTCCTCGCGGAAGAGGGAGAGGGAGGTGACGTCGCAGTCTCCGGCGACGTCGTGGAGGAGGAACGCGGAGGCGGGCTCGTACCTGCCGTCCTTGAAGAAGACGAGCGGTTTGGCGCGCCTCCGCTGCACCTCCGGCTCGACCTCGTCGACGACGTCGCGCCACCGCCGGCACACGAGGCGGAGCCGCCGCCGGCCGCTGATCTGCGGGAGCCGCCTGAGGATCTCCCAGAGCACGTCCGTCAGGACGACGTCGCCCCACCGGTCGTCGTCGTCCGTCGCCGGCGCCGGCGTTTCAGGATCAAGCTCATCGATGTTGGCGACGCCGTCTGGGGGCTATAAGTAGTAGTAGTACAGCACTACAGCTAGTCAAAGAATCCCATGCGGCTACGGTCTACGCGATATGCATGGGAATCGGTCAAAAATTTTGGATTCTCTCGCAGTTCTTTCCAGATTAGCTCAGGTTCGTTGAAACTGGTTCAAAGTCATTTGAATTTTGTACTGTGTTCGATTTTTAATTTCTTAGTAAGTTTGTCTTTTTCTGTATGAGGAAAAGAGTCTCTGATGATGATGGTTGGAGTCAAGGTGTTTGCACATGATAGTATAAAATTTGGGAAAAATATAAAGTAAAAATAAGCAGAAAAAAATCCATTTGCCTGCCCCCACATGCAAGGGCACTGAGGGGTGGCTGACCGCGTGCGGGTGCAACCACACAATCAGTTTGCCCACCTATATATATTGATATGTATATACGTATAAACTTTATATATATATAGTTATACGTGTATCCCAGTTTATACGTACATATGCGGTTATGTACATATACATAAAAAATTAAACGTATACTTTCGAGATAAGAGCTCGTGGACTAATTAAGATTCTCTAACTTACTTTTTGGGAGACAACTCAAATAGTTATGAATTTTTTTAAAAAAAAATAAAAAGATGTATTAATATGTGATATATAACTCCATAAACATGCATGCAACTTAAATTTTATCTATTTCTCTCTTCTTCCACAACTCAAACATTTGCAACAGCGTGTCTATCTTCTCTTATTACCAACTCAAACATCTTTAGTAACCAAACCAGTGCTTTATCCATCTATAGCTTCTCCTTGTTCATGACAGATTTGGTGGTTGATAGCTCTGATACCATCTTGTTAGAGACCTCTTCTCTGAACAAAATAACGACAATCTCCAATATAACTCACAACTTCACTAGTACATAACCAGCTACTTGAGCTGAAACTAAAGATGAAGAGGAAGGGGATACAAGCTTTAAAAGCCTCTAGAGCTAAGGTGGAGGGCTGGACGTACGAAGGAGGAGAGGTAGGGGAAGAAAATCGACAAGGAGACAACCGGCCTTCAGGTCGCCGCCGTTCGCCGTTCACCAATCCTCTGTTCGATCCCCTCGCATTGCAGCCTCCATTCTTCGTTTACATGGTCTCCCTTCGGTTTGATTGGGCCTGGCTGAACTGACGCATGTGCAGCCCACCCGAGGCCCTAACACGAAAGGGGCCATATGTTAGTGATCCACATCAGAGAGAAGTAAGTCAGAGAATTTTTACATAGAACTGACACATGTGCAGCCCACCCGAGGCCCTAACACGAAATGGGCCATATGTTAGTGATCCACATCAGAGAGAAGTAAGTCAGAGAATTCTTACATAGACTGCAAACGAAAACGTTGAGGCTGATATAGTGTCTCCGTTGTCTCGACGTAGGAGAATATACTTAGATGCTCGAGGTACCGTGCTCTACACGATACACACTACCATCCATCTCCAATGGCTCTGCATCGTCATCAACCAGCCGCACTAGGCTACTCCTGTTGTTGAGGCGATTTTGCTACAAATCTGTCGACAAATTTCTTCCTCGGAATTTGTCGATTTTTGAACCGTTTGATAAACCTCAGGATACGTGCTTTTGTTTCTTTCGACGTCCCCAGGCCACAGGCGCGGCTCATTCATGCGTAGATGACGGACGAAGGGCAGACATAAAGCGGCAGGGCATAGCCGAACATGTCCTCGTTTGATGTTTCATGGCATGCATGAATGATGGCCAAGCACTGTATGCTGGTAGATGACGGCAAGCATTAGTTCGATGGCATGCACAAGTTCAGCCTGCATGCTCCGCATGCATCGTACAAACAAACGTTGCGAGTTCGTGATCGTCTTTCGCGTGGGCAGTGTCCAAACGGAAGTTTTCTAAAGTTACATCTCACTTACATGCAAGTTACATTATAGTTACAGTGTTACATATAATTACAGCACAATTATATTTGACAAATTTTTAGAAGAAAATTTTAGTGCTCGCACTAAAATGCATAGATCACATGCGAAGATCCACCAGCAATGCGTTCGTGATGTTAGAGTGTCCAGCCTGGCCCATCAACCATGGGCCACTCAGGTCACATTGGGCCTGCTCCACTATAGGCCCAACTGGAGCCACAACTTTAGGTTCTGAGCCTACACAACCCAAAAGACTAGTCTAATGGGTGAGGACCGCCCCCACCTTTTAAGTCGTGCTCCCCCATCATCAATTACCGATGTGGGACTAAACCCAACAATCTCCCCCGTCACACATCGATCGGGCCCAACAATCTCCCCCGTCAAATCAACCCATGTGACCCCGGGCCTGGCCCAACATTCTCCCCCATCACATCAACCCATGTGACCCCGAAGACTTGTTACCTGGTCTCCCAACCATGTGACCCATGGAAATTGTTTCGGGTTCCAAACGTTGGGCTCTGATACCACTTGTTAGAGTGCGCATAATCAGAGCCCCGGGGATGTAGGTTTCGGCTGAACCTCGTTAACAAATATCGTGTGTTCTTGTGTCGTCATCTGTCATGTCTTGGGCGATCAATGACTGAAGCGATCGGGAAGGTTAGTCGTCGTTCCGCTATATCGACTAACTTTTATAACAAGTGGTATCAGAGGCGAAGGTTTTAGTATTGGATCAAGAAAACACGTGAAGAAGGAAACACGAGATGGGGATCGCGCATCGATAGGAGATCGTCAGCCGTGGCGATGAGATCGATGGCGACAACGAGGACGTTGCGGAGGCGACGGCCTCGCTCGCGATCAGACCGGCGATGGCGGAACGTGACCAAAAGACGGGGCCGGGCGTGGCCGAAGGCGACCGGAGAGATCGGAGGGGTAGCACCATGGACGGCGCGCCCGATGCACGCGGCGAACGCGGATCCGCGGCGGCAGGGAGGCCACTGACGGAAGGGCGAAACCGGCGAGTGTGGCGCGGCGCGGCGGACGTGTAGGGCCAAGGACGATGAGGTCGTGGGCGGTGAACACGATGGTTGCGACTACGGTGCGTGCGGAGGCATGGACAGTGCGTATGGAGTACGTACTATACACATGCACAAAATACACGTGTTGGCTTACATACGAACAGGAAGCCATAGGCTTAATGATGCAGACGATGAGGCAGCAAGGAAGACGATAGAATTGAGTTCAATGCAGAAGAAGACGCAGATCAAACTTGAGTCGGAGAAGGTGTGGATTCGGAGTCGACATCGTAAAGGACTCTGTTTGGTAGGCGTGGATCGGAGTTAGGAGCAAACTCATGTATCGAAATCGGCAGAGCGGATCGTGGTGCTTTTGGCTTCAGTTCGTGTAAGAAAACAGGGCAATTACTTGGCTGCATGCAGGGGGGATTAGTAGTGCAAGTTTGGGCATGGACTATGGTCATGTGGATCATTAATTGCATAAACATATCACTACTATTACAAGGTCACGTGAAAAGCTAGCACCAGCAGGCATGCTGTTCTCACGTGGGCTTGGTGGCGCACGAGAGGAGGTTGTGCAGTGGAGTTGCAAGCTACATCAAGCAGGGCACGGAGATCAAAACAACTAAACGGACTTGATCAGGAAAATTGATGGATCAATGCGGTGGACGAGATGGCAGGAGTCAACTTGTTTGCGTACGGCATGGACAGATCAAATTGACCTGGAGTTTGGGACTTGGTAATTGGTGCGAGGCTGTGATTCAGCAGAGCGGTTCATGGGCACAAGACAGCAAACATGGTGTAGATATATGGTGATCAAGGCAATGCAGTGAGTATACTTGTCGAGACAAGGTGCGTAAGATGTGCATGTATAACGGTTAAACTGAGCCGACAGGGTGGTCAGACCGATGGACTGGTTAGACTGCGAAACTTGGACGGTTAGATCAAGTACAACGTGCACAGTGATTCGTTGGAGAAACTTGTGAATAGATTCAGAAGAAGGCAAGAAGGTTCTACGGTCTGGATAGTTTGCAAGTGCAAAAGGCGAGTAGACTGGTGGCAACAGGCTAATCAGGTCGCAATATGGAATTATCTGGCGAAAACATGATATATCTGGGACTCGACGAGGGGTTGAGATATATGGAGTTAAGCCAGGACTGAAGAAAAGGACCCGGGCAACAGCGGGTCAAATATCGTTGATGGGTTTGACGATATTGTTTGGCAGTACAAGATATATCCAGGATATGCGGGTCGGCATGATGGGGATATATGGAAATCTGCGTCACTGAAGGAGAAGAGCAAGTGCTATGGTGGTAATTTTTTCGGGTGATTCAAGGCAACGGTGATTTTCTCAAAATATCATGGATTCAGTCTACGGATGCGGAAAGGAGTGGATGTTGGATTTATTAGCTCGGTTCATAAGACGACAAGGAAGAAAGGGTTCAGTTCTTCATGTCTGGTGAGTTTGGTTTATCTATTTGGTGATGACAAGGGTTATCTGGCCATGGATTAGATCAAATTAAATTTAAGACGTAGATGTAAGTGAACATGGTCTTCGAGAAGTCTATGATGTGACAGCTAGGAAGGAATTCAATTTCGGTTGGCAAGACGACTGAGCTGATAGGTGAGAAAGTGGAGCACTGTTGCAGGTGGAGTCCAAGAGAAAGAAATTACAGGGATAGCAGAGTCTCTTGAAGGCGGTTGGTCTGGCGCAGACTCGTCGGGCAGCTTGCGGTGAAGCTGCAAAGAAGACAACCTGTAGAGCCCCGATTTTGGAAATCGGAAATCTTCTGTGTTTATCCGTACCAATCCCTGGATCAGTAGTTGGTACACACATACATAGTTGAATCACAACATATCACGAATGAATTTAGGCTAAAAGAGTTAAATACTTACATTAGGGCCAGGTAGGCCAACAACTATTAGAGAACAACAGCGGAAGACAAAATAATATAAGGGCCCGGTTAACATGCCACAGGCAGTCGACTGGGGAATGAGACCTAGAACAAGACCGCACTCCGATCATCTTGTGGGATACGCAAGCGTACCGACAAGGGCTTCTCTTCAACACTCTCCTAAAAGATATATAAATAGCAAGGGTGAGTACCAACCGTTCCCAGCAAGCCACCACAACAACAATGCATATGATAGAGGGTTTTTCAAGGAATGGCTTCAGGTTCTTTTGCATAAAGCTAGTTTTGTAATTCTTTTCACAAGCCTAAGACCTAGCATAGACTGATCAAATTTTAATACCAGTTTTCACATTAAACAACGACGGTTTTGTCCACCATCCATTATGATCCCAAGGATAGCTTCCCGCCATTGAATCGTCATGGTTTTCTGAGGACGTCCACCTTCCCGCCTCTCAGGAAGTGGCTCCAACAGCATAAAATCATCATGCAATATCCCATCCCACACAAGTTAAGAACTTTGAGTCTTGCCAAGTGTAATACATGTCCCGGTGCTCAATAACCGCGAGCACGGCTATTCGAATAGATTTGGTTTACTCACACTGCAGTGGATGTACACTTTACCCGCACTCCGCGACTGCCCAACACATGAGCCTCGTCCCAACACATGAGACGCGTCACGACAAAACTTTTCGATAACCTTGCATTGGCAGTACCCGCTCCATGAACTTAAATCCTCATGCACTCTAGGCGTCCATGTTTCTAGCAGTGAGAGGAGTTCTGGTGCTCCCGGGAAAGAGAAGTCTCACACACATATTAAATTATGGTTCAAGTTAAGTTCTCTCTCACACACTCATGGCAGTCCTACCAATGGCGACACCGATGTAGGGCACGCCTCTCGGCCCTACCTCAACGGCTGTCCCACCGTAGCGCACCTGCCTCACTCAGGGGTGAACCATCTATGCAGGGATACTGCCTCCGCTCGGCTATCTAATCCGCTAGGTCTATACCCATACGAGAAGTGCGGTTGTACGGGGGTCGTTTCATGCTTAACTTCATGGCTCGGTCCTTAATTGACCGGGGACGGTACTAGCCTTTTCCAGATACCACCCAAATCCTCCGTCCGCCCCAGTCGAAAACAGTTGTTTAATTTTATTTCTCCTTTCACAAATCATGTCATCAACATCATGGCAATGTGGCGCTCATGTCTCCACATGCCGCATCTCAATTACCTTCTCAAAGGTAATTTCCCAAGCATATAGCATTTGATAAATATGAGTATGCATGATTCTAAAATAGCATTTCTAAGCAATTGTCATAGTTGACTAGGGACTCATACGTAAACATGGTTACAAAGATTTAAGGGTAAACAATAATCAAGGCATGGCATAATCACAAGTAGGATGTTCATCATTGCATGCAATTTTATTTGTAAACAAAACAATTTCGCAATTGGGATCAACATGTTCAAGGAATAGTGATGACTTGCCTTGCTCAGGATAGTCCTTATTCTTGATATAATTCTTGATCAACCTTCACCTCCTGGAAGTTGCTGACGTTGCCTCACGACTAACCGATACACAAAGTCTAGAATACGCAAGAAAAACCAATATTCAAGCAACAATCAAATATGCACAAACAAAATATATTTGTTGAGGTCAAACTTACGGTTGCTCATATTATTCGCGCTTGCTAATGGTTTCCAACATGCTAAGGGCTAAAGTTTCTTAATCTTTCTGTTGTCATGGTGGTCTATATAGGAGCTAACCAATATAGTATGAATGAGATACGTATCTGGCTACTATGTGGTTTAGTCTAGCAAATGGCTATTCATGCATCTATCTAAATAGAACAGTTATACACTAGAGGTTCTGTTGCCGGATGGATTTGGATCGGTCAAATAATTACTGTGAATCATTTGTATTATTATTTTATTGATGGAGGCTTTATTTTAATTATGTACATATTTTACTTGTCAAAATAAATTATAAAGGTTAACAATTACCCTTGCTTTGTATGTTAGAATTGTCTAGGTCAATCATATTATGGTTACGAGCTATCTCATCACATAATTTTACAATGAATAATCCTAATTTACAATTATATTAGGTCAAGATTTATAATTAGTATTTTATCCACTATAGATGTTTGTCATAGACTCATTAGTTTACTATACACAAAAGGGTAGATTTTTGATATACCGTACATCTAAATTAGGATGTACAATGTATGTGGGTGCAACAATATTTAATCATTGGATCATTTACTGAATAATTGCTATTTACTGGAAGCTATACGATATATGTGATTAAGATGGCTCTGTTTTGTTAACTAATGGATGTCAACCGAACTATATATATTCCACTTCACATGACATTATTCCAACTAACTTTAAGTGGTCCATTTACAACTAGCTCAGTTATTATTCTCCTTAGACAAGTTGAAGGTTCATCTAAGTGTGTTTATATTTTAGTTACAAAGTATGAGGCTAAACTTATCTAAATAATTTATAAGCCATGGATTTAATTATATGGCCATCAAATATTAAATAAGTACTAGTATTTTCCTATACATCCATTCATTTGAGACATCACATAAAATTAGTTTGTGTGGTTGTTACAGTGGCAAGACATGTTAGAGACAAATATTATTACATCCACTCTACTGTACAATACTAATTTTATTTATTAGCATATTTTTAAGTTAACTATTATACATCATCTTGATATTAATTATTAATAATTATAAATATATTTTATTAAATAGTGAATTATATACCATTGGAAAGCTTGTGAATTTAGATGAATTTATGTTCAAGTTTCACTCAAATCCGAGTTAAAATGAATAAGTTATGCTAGTGTAAAGATTCAAATTTGAATTAATTCTAATAATTGCGAAATGGTACTGTTCCTAATTCATTTATTTTTAATACAACCTTATCCACATGCTATAGTGACTGACAGATGGGGTCTTCCTATTTTCTTTTCTTTTATTTTATTTTTTTCTTTCTAAAGGAATCATATGGGCAAATGACAGGTGGGCCCGACTCCTTTGACTAGGGTCAAACCGGTCATTAAACCCGGTAGGGCCCGCATGTCATAGACTCGAGATTATAAAACCTCTATAATTAGATTTTTAACCACCCGGACCCACATGTAATAGACTCAACTAATAAAGATTAAGAAGAGAATTACTATTCACTAAACACGTGGGGCCCACTCTAATCTCTCCTCTCCTTTCCCTTTTCTCTCTCTCTTCTCTGTTTTCTCTCTTCTTTCCCTCCCGGCTTCTTCTCCCTCCTCTCTCTCTCGGCTCTCTGGCGACGACGACCGAGCAAGGGGGGAGGCGGCGACTTACCGACGACGGCGGTGGCGACGGCGGCACGACGACAGCGACGGCGCGGCGGCACGAAGGCGGCGGTGCGGCGGCGCGAGGGCGGCGCGACGACGGCGCACGGCGCGGCGGCACGAAGGCGGCGGCGCGGCGTGGTGGAGGGGAAGGGGGAAAAAGGAGGGGAAGGAGGGGGGGTGGTGTGGGATGGAAGGGCGCCGGGGGGGAGGGATTTATAGGGCGCGGGGAGGGGTGGCCGGCCCTAATGGCGATGGGACGGCGCGGCGCGCGGGGCGCGAGGCGACGGTGACGCGCGGCGACGCGGCGGCGCGGGCCTCGGAGTGGCGACGCGACGGGCGGGCGTCGCGGCGCGGGGCTCGGCAGGGGGCTCGGCGCGACAGGCGAGCGGCGCGCGGCGGTAGCGACGGGCCATGGCAACGGCGCGGCGCGACGCGGCGAGGGTGACGGCGACGGGTGACAGCGACGCGCGCGGCGCGGCAGGGGCGCGGGGAGCGAGGCGGCGCGGCACGGGGCGCGACGCGGGGGCGACGACGACAGCGCGCGCGGAGGGGAGGGGCTCGAGACGATGCGACCGACGACGGCGACGGCGATGTGGGCGGTGACGCGACGGCGATAGGACAGCGCACGGCAGCATGGGGCTCGGGGCTCGAAGGTGCGGCAGCACGACGGCGATGGCTCGCGGCGCGCGGCGATGGCGACGGCGCGCGGCGCGGCAGTGGGGACGGGACGGCGTGGCGCGGCACGGGGCTCGGCGCGCGGCGATGGCGACAGGGCGGCGCGGGGCTCGAGACGACGGCGACACGACGAACGCGATGCGCGGGCGTAGGATGGCGTGACAGCGGCGGTGCGCGGCGCGAGGCAGTGACGGCGACGGCGCGCAGCGCAGCAGCGGCGACGCGACGGGCAGGCGGCGCGGCGACAGAGAGAGGGGGAAAGAGGAGGGGCTGGGTTAGGGCACCACGTCGAACACCTGGCAGCCGATGAATAGTGACTTTTTCCTAATTATCCACTTTTGAGGCCTATTTCCTATTAAAACTTGTCCCATAATTTCTAGATTTCATACAATTAGAGTTTTACCCAATATATGTTTTATTTTAGATGAAAGTTGACCAAAATTTAATATTACCCATATTTTATATATTTTCCTATTGTATTATTTAAATGAGGTTTAAATCTAAAATTAACCTAGATAATTTTGGAGGCTTTGAGGGTTCTAAAATTAATTTAGAATATCCTAATGTGGCCATTATTATTACAATAGCACATTGAATGAACTTATTTGTATAACAATGCATTTTACGTGGGTCTACTCATTCTATAAATATAAATTGAGACTTAGTACAACATTAATCTAATTGTTTAATTAAACACTCACATATTCTTGTTTATGTATAAAGCCTAATTTATTTATATGACCATTATTTTATATGAGTGATTTTCATGCTATGAGGAGCTTGATAAGGTGTTTCAAATATTAATTATATATTCTAGTGAGATACTCTATTATAGATGGGGCCATTGATGTGATCATCATTTCATGTGTACTTATATTTATATTTCATGTGAGATTGGATTCAAGTGAATTATATTCAACTATGTTGTTTCCTTTTGTTAAATATGAAATCAGGCTATCAACATGGTTTGATTATTTAATATTTGATTTGTGATTTATACCACAGGGTTTAATAATTGACTTGTACTTTATTTGGCCTGGCTTTCATGTGCATAAATATTTATGGGATTGATAATAAATATCGTATCGTTGTAAATCGTAACTATTGCTCGGGTGTAAATCTTTAGATTGATTTTTTTCCATTGCGTCGATTTATGGTTTGGCAAGCAATAACTTCCAGCATGATGCAAAAAGTTTTAAAAAGTTCAAAATTTTAGTGATTTTTAATGTCAGGAATTTTCAGGATGTTACACAACCCAAGTCCGGAGGACAGGTGGATCGGCATGGTGATTCTGTGATTTCTGGGTGGCGTATATTCGCCAAGGTGGAGTTTGTTAGAATAGGTGTCGAATATACTAGTCCTATTTGGTTACAGTTGGACTTGGAGTTGTAATAGGTATTAGGGGGTGGAGTTAGAGTTGGACTTTGCAACCCGTCATCTCTCTTAAATAGAGAGGGGGGCACCACAATGTAACCATGGCGACTACAATGTAGCGTAGACACGTAGGAAGTGGATGGCGGCGAGGCCATGGACTCGTAGCGGCTAGGAGCTATATTGGTTGGGGAGGAGCACCCATAATCATAGCCCCGGAGATGTAGGCTTCGGCCGAACCTCGTTAACAAATATCGTGTGTTCCTGTGTCGTCATCTAGCATGTCTTGGGCGATCAAGGACTGAAGCGATTGGGAAGGTTAGTCGTTGTTCCGCTATATCGACTAACTTTTATAACACTCGAGATTGAAGGACATGATGGCGGCGCCGTCCATGGCGATCCAGTAGTACGTCGCGCTGTCGACGCTCACGAGGCCACAGTTGATGTCGCAGCTCCCGCCATGTCAAGTTCACGCCGTCATCGCCCCGCCACGCGCAGCGTGAGCACGTCCACCACGTCGAACACCGAGACCTCGCCGCACGCGGACGGGGATGTGGACGATCTTGTGTACTTCCATGATTCCATCCCCCGTCGTAGGGTGGCAGCCGAAGCTGACGGCGGCCCTATGGAACACGCAGTTCCGATTTCGGAGGCAGCCGCGGCGGCGGCAGGACGGGTGAGACCGTGAAACGGTGGCTGGGTTGACAATCGTGATGTTGCCGGTGCTCTCTTCCAGGCTCCAGCAGGGAGAGCAGGTCGTTGCGGTAGCCGAATGTTACAGTGCGCAGCCTGGCCCACCAACCGTGGGCCACCCAGGTCACATGGGCCTGCTCTACCATAGGTCCAATCGGAACTACCCAGGTCACACTGGCCCTGCTCCACCACAGGCCCAACTAGAGTCACAACTTTAGGTTCTGAGCCTACACAACCCAAAAGACTAGTCTGATTGTTGAGGACTATCCCCACCTTTTAAGCCGTGCTCCCCCATCATTAGGATTTCTAATTCGCGCATACGCGTCCCGGGCGCGCACTTCGGCCCACACGGCCCACGACGTACGCGCGTGCCACCAGCACTGTTAGATCGAGAATATTTTGCATAGCGTGTGTAACGTTGGTTAGTTAAGGATAATGATAGTAATTAAGGAAAGATTTTTTTTTCCTTTTGTAAGGAGATTTTTTTACTAATAGATTGAAAATTTTTAAGTTACATTTGAAAAGTTTTGACTTAAGATTTAAACTTTGAAGTTAAATTTTGAAAACTTTCAACATAGATTTGAAAACTTTCAACTTCGATTTGAAAACTTTCAACTCGAGTTTTGAAACCTTTCAACTCAAAATTGAAACTTTTGACTCAAGATTTGAAAACTTTCGACTCGAGATATGAAAATTTTCAACTCAGATTTGAAAACTTTCAACTCAGGTTTGAAACTTTCAACTCGAGATTTGAAAACTTTTAACTCAAAATTCAAAAACTTTTAACTCATATTTGAAAACTTTCATGTCGATATTTTGGAAACATTCAAATCGTATTTTCAAAATTTTCATGTCAATATTTGAAAACTTTTAACTCAAAATTTCAAAATCGTTTGTTTTTATTTTTATTGAGAAATTACTGTAGCATTTTCTGTAATCACCATTACTGTAGCATCATGCGTGCTGTTTTGTTTCAAGAAAAGCGCTAAGCGCTACTGAGACGGAGGCCCGCGTGCGCGTGAGCTAGCCAACTCTCCATCATACCGTCACATCAACTCATCTGACCCCGAAGACTTGTTACTTGGGCCTCGGGTCTAACAATCTCCCCCGTCACATGACCCCGACGACTTGTTACCTAGGCCTCGGGTCTAACAATCTCCCCCGTCGCATTAACCCATGTGATCCCGAAGACTTGTTACCTGGCCTCCCCCGTCACATGACCCTGAAGACTTGTTGCCTGGGCATCGGGTCTAACAATCTCACCCGTCACAGTAATCCATGTGACCCTGAAGACTTGTTACCTGCCTCGGGTCTAACAATCTTCCCCGTCACATTAACCTATGTGACCCCGAAGACTTGTTACCTGGCCTCCCCACTATGTGACCCATGGAAATTGTTCTAAGTTCTAAACCTACTTACCCATGTGACCCCGAAGAGACTTGTTACCTGGGCCTCGGGTCTAACAATCTCCCCCGTCACATTAACCCATGTGACCCATGAAAATTGTTCCGAGCTCATGTGACCCGAAGACTTGTTACCCGGACCTCGGGTCTAACAATCTCCCCCGTCACATTAACCCATGTGACCTCGAAGACACCATGTGACCCATTGCATTTGTTCCTAGTTCTAAACCTACTTACCCATGTGAAACCCCGAAGACACCATGTGAGGAGTTCGGGTCTAATAATCTCACCCGTCACATTAATCCACGTGACCCTGAAGACTTGTTACCTGCCTCGGGTCTAACAATCTTCCCCATCACATTAACCTATTTGACCCCGAACACTTGTTACCTGGCCTCCCCACCATGTGACCCATGGAAATTGTTCCGAGTTCTAAACCTACTTACCCATATGACCCATAGAAATTGTTCCGAATTCATATGACCCAAAGACTTGTTAGCTAGGCCTCAAGTCTAACAATCTCCCCCGTCACATTAACCCATGTGACCTCGAAGACACCATGTGACCCATTGAATTTGTTCTGAGTTCTAAACCTACTTACCCATGTGAAACCCCGAAGACACCATGTGACCATATGACCCATAGAAATTGTTCCGAATTCATGTGACCCAAAGACTTGTTAGCTGGGCCTCCAGTCTAACAATCTCCCCCGTCACATTAACCGATGTGACCTCGAAGACACCATGTGACCCATTGAATTTGTTCCGAGTTCTAAACCTACTTACCCATGTGAAACCCCGAAGACACCATGTGACCCCTACCCATGTGAAACCCCAAAGATACCATGTGACCCCGAAGACTTGTTACCTGACCCATGGAAATTGTTCCGAGTTCTACTTACCCATGTAAACCCGAAGACTTGTTACCTGGGCCTCTGGTCTAACAATCTCTCCCGTCACATTAACCCATGTGACCCCGAAGACCATGTAAACCCGAAGACTTGTTACCTGGGTCTCTGGTCTAACAATCTCTCCTGTCACATTAACCCATATGACCCCAAAGACTTGTTACCTGGGCCTTACCTGGGCCTAACCCATGTGACCCCGAAGACTTGTATCACATTAACCCATGTGACCCCGAAGACTTGTTACCTGGGCCTTACCTGGGCCTTGGGCCTAACAATCTCTCCCGTCAAGACTTGTTACCTGGCCTCTCCACCATATGACCCATGGAAATTGTTCCGAGTTTTAAATCTGGTCTTTGATACCATTTGTTAGAGTGTCCAGTCCGGCCCCACCAACCGTGGGCTACCTAGGTCATATTGGGCCTGCTCCACCACAGGTCAAACCAGAGCCATAACTTTAGGTCCTGTACCTACACAACCCAAAAAACTAGTCTGATGGATAAGGACTGCCCCCACCTTTTAAATCGTGGGACCTCATCATTAATTACCGATGTGAGACTAAATCCAACACCGAACACGACGAGCGCCGCCGCTCCAGACACGCTGGCTGCAGATGAACTCGTCGGACAGGTCGTCGAAACATAAGGCAGGGGCAAAACTGCCTGTACACAAGCTGAGAAATTGAAACAGGGTTAAAAAAGGTAATGTTTGAAAAAAAGGTAAAATCTCAAGGGAAAATCAGTCAACTTTGGCAAAGGGGAATTTGCTTCTCGGGCACGGATTTACTGAAAACCAATAAAACCCGGCAAAAACCGACGACTTTGGGTTAACGTAGTAGAAAACTAGCAAAATCGATCAGCTTTCAGTAGCGGTTTCATGAGGTAGCGTTCGTGAAACCCATCTATTTTCCACAACAGGGTTCTGGTCCAATAGCAAAAATAATTCGGTCTACATCGAAATGGACGAATTTTGGATATTTTAGACAAATTTTAATAAAATATGAACCAAATTTAAATCAAATGGGGATGAATTTATGAGGAAATATTGTCTCGGACCTCACCGAGATGGGCGAATTTCACTGAAATTTGGACCTCTCGGTTCGGATCCTAGAACCCTGTCTCTACAATCTCGTCGTCCCCTTTCACGCACGTCGCACTTGCTAAGCCCGCCACTGCCACCTTCTCCAGAAGGGAGTTCATGGCAAACATGCCAAAGTGCTACTCAATTTAATTTGAGACAAGTCCACGAGCATTTTTCATTGGCAACAAATACGTTGTTCAACTATGAATTCTCTCTATTAATTGTCCCATCATTTGGGAACGTAATAGTATTGTCACTGTTTGCAATTCACATAAAAAAACGGGGAACAATCTTTTAATTGTAAAATGTCGAAACATGAAAGAAAATGTTACACCGATCATATATATGCCTGATATAAACAGAAAACTCAAATCATCCCTTAATGGGATATCCCCTCATTTTTACATATCACACAAAAAGTCATCAAAATTTTTTAAAAAAGTTAGTAGGATAGATCAATATGTGATATGTCACTTTACAAGCATGCGAAATTCAAATTCAACTTATACAAGTAGAGGCAAAAATAACAATTTTGACCATGAACAGAACGCGTAATTTACGGTCAAATTTGTTATTTTTGTTTCGAATAGTATAAATCGAATTTTAACTCATATGCATATTTGCGAAAAGATATATTATATATTGATCCATCTTGGCAATTTTTTTAAAATTTGTTGATAACTTTTTAAACGACATGCACAAAACGGGAGATGTCCCCTCAAAAGACAAAAATTCACTTCCGATATAAACATAGCATAACTACTTCTTTGAGTTCTTTCTACATCTGTGTCGCATATAGGGATGCAAGCGAGGCGGGCTAGCGGGTTTTTTTCCCGCTTATTCCACTTCTAGTTCATCTTTTCCTCTAAATTTTATATACTATCATTCGAGAAATAAACTAACAAGCAAGCTTTTATACGGGTAGCGAGACAACCCACTTGCATCCCTAACTGCATATTCACCTAGCGGCTCTGTGGTTCCGACGTAGGGAAACGCCTGGACGTCGTACATCGGCGCCGCCGCCGTGTCCGCCGTCCCAAGGTTAGCCAGCGCGAGGCGGCTCCCGTCACGGAGCCGGTGCAGCCGGTGCGCGTGCGCCGATCTGCGTCTCATCCGCACGTCGGTCGTCAGGACGTGCTCGCCGTGGCAGAAGTATGGCCACACCATGCGCTGCCAGCCCGGAGCCAACCCCTGTATGCTCTATCGCCGTGACCATGTTCGCTGCTCCTCCTCGTCTCCTGATCTTCCACCTTCGAGCACCCACACCTGCACGCACGACACACGCATGCAGGAGTAGATTATTTTGTGCAGTGAATATATATAAGAGTGAATTAACTATATATTTTAAGAAAGTTGCAAACAGGCACCGATCCGGCGCTTAACTCATGGGAAGCAGGCTGGATCTGTTCATGACTACATTGAGAATTTCAAGACCATAATGCACCATGCAAGATCGGAAAAATCGTACAGATTTTATGAAACCATGTGCTATGGCTCAAATCTATAGTAGGATTAGAACGCCGTATACTTGGTAGATAGTAGGAACAGCACATTATGGCAAAAAATGTTTGATTCAGAGAGAGAGAAAACGACCGAAATTAGAACAGAAATATCAATTGATTCGTGTCGATCTTAAAAAAATTATAAGAAGCACAGTTTACCCTTTGAGTTTGAGTTTTGCTATGACTTTTTACTATCGTGCAAAAGTTATATAAGCTTTTTCGTCGGTTCAATACATAATGACCGAGGCCAACTTTGGTTGGTTAATCTGATCAGTTCATCGATCGTCGATGCCCGAGCGGTTAATGGGGACGGACTATAAATTCGTTGACGATATGTCTACGCTGGTTCAAATCTAGCTCGGCCCAAAAATCTATATATTATATATCATATTAGAAGCTAGTGGTGGGGGGAATTTAATTTGGATGTAAAATTTCGCCAACTTTAAATGGAGATTTAAAGATAGGATTTCAGTTCATTCTTTGTTAAATTTTTTTCGCTTTGTTTTGAGCTCAAAAACTATTGTACCAAGTGTTTTTGTTGGAGCAAAGGATGGATTTTATCTGTTTTTAAGAAAAAAAAACATGTTTATGGGAGGGAATACCGAATTAAGCTGCCTAGATAAATGGCCACGTTGGCGGAACTACTCTCTCCCCCTGCAATTTTAAGATGTGGATGGAGAGGATAGATATATGACCACGTTGGCGGAACTACCCTCTCTCCCAATTTTAAGATGTGGATGGAGAGGAGTTTAAGATGTGGATGGAGAGGAGTGTGTTTGGTTGACATTCTTCTATTTGCTCCCACCAATGGTGTGGATGGAGAGGAGTGTGTTTGGTTGTCATACTTCTATTTGCTCCTACCAATGGTGGTGTTTGTGTTGTAGGCGCTTGGTTTGGCTGACTTTTTTTTTTCCTGTAATTATAGCCTCCCAAAACTAAAAAAATTTTCATGTTATATCAATAGAAGCCTATTGAAGTTTAGCATTGTCCTATGCGATTCTTTTCTTTTTGAAAAAGTTATATCTACCTAGCTATCAAAACAACAGCAAAACGAATAATCCTACCAAAAATAGGGGTTAAATTAGCAAAGACATATACTTCCCTCCGTTTCAAAATGTTTGACACCGTTGACTTTTTAGTACGTGTTTGACTATTCGTCTTATTCAAAAAATTTAAGTAATTATTTATTCTTTTCATATCATTTGATTCATTGTTAAATATACTTTTATGTACACATGTAGTTTTACATATTTCACAAATTTTTTTTAATAAGACGAACGGTCAAACACGTGCTAAAAAGTCAACGGTGTCAAATATTTTGAAATGGAGGAAGTATTTCGTTTAAATCATATATTAACAGATATTAAATGCTTATATGGTCGACTAATTTGTACCTCAACAATGGTTGTCGTCGGGTAGCTGTCAGCGCATCCCATCACGGCGACTCCCAGCCTTCCGCCGACGACAGCCAGGGCGCCCAGCCATGTCCCGAGCGGCATCGCCGGGAGAGGCGCCTCGACGGCCGCGACGCGCTCGTGCTCGAGGTCGAACGACATGACGGCGTTGTCCGCGGCGACCCAGTACGCGGCGCCGTCGAGGCTGAAGACACCCAGGCGGACGTGGCAGCTCGAGCCTGGCGGCGCCGCCACCTCCTGCCACGTCGCGCCATCGCCGGCGACGCCGACGTCCCCTAGCGTGAACACCTCCACCACGTCGAACGGGCTGCACCAGCTGCTGGAAGAGGCGGCGGCCATGGCGTCGTCTGCGGGGAGGTGCACGATCTTGTACCTGCCCGTGATCGGGTGGTAGCCGAAGCTGAGACAGCTGACGACCAGCGGGGCGCGGCGATGCCGGCGTTTCGGAGGCAGCCGCGGAGGCGGCGGGACGGCGAGCGTCTCGCCGGTGGACGGGTTGACGAGGGTGAGGCGGCCGGTGCCCTCCTCCCACAGGGCGATCACGCCGTTGCAGCAGCCGACCATGGCGAGCTCCGCCGCCGTCCCCGTGCCGCTGTTCCAGATCTCCCGGCCGCCGCCGCTCGACGACGGCGGCGACAGGTCGTCGAAGACGTGGGCGGAGCACCTCGGCTCCGGCGAGTGGCTGCCACGATTCAAGAAGAAGACCAGTGCCTTGGCGCGGCGGCTCTGGCCCTCCGGCGTGCGCGCGTCGACGACGTCGCGCCACCGCCGGCAGACGAGGCGGGAACGCCGCCGGGCGCTCGGCGGGAGGCGAAGCAGGATCTCCACGAAGGCGTCAGTCGGGAGGCCGTCCAGGATGCTGCCGTCCATGGCGGCGGCGGCGGCGATCTGTCTCGCGATCGCTTCGTCCTGGATGCGACGATGATTTTGTGGGCTCCAAGTTGTAGTCGTTGATTATAGGAAACCAAACCGGGCCGTGGATCCGGCTGGCAAATGGGAAGGAAATATGGGCCACAAGCTAAAGTGCTAATGGGCTTGTATGGGCTAATTTGCTGATGCAGTACAATGTCACACTGGTTCCTTTTCAATTGCTCAAAGAAAGTGTGTCTAGTACTCTTTTCGGTCATAAATTTTCTTTTACGAAACTCTTCTAAATAAATTTCTTAACCGTTTGATTTAATTATATTGGAGTTAAAAAAAATCTAGATTTACTCACAACTTGCCACATCAGAGTTTGTAAGCATTCTGTAAGAAAATTTTAGCGTGTATAGACTTTTCCAATATTTAATAATTAATATGTTTAGAATAAGACTAATCTAAACATTTTAAACTTTGGACATCAACTTTATATTGGAAGTAAGTTAATCGTATTGTGATATTAATTTTCAAATCAAATGTATATATATAGCATTTTTGTTGTTTTTAAACCAAGCATTTAAAAAGCGATCTTAGGTCAAAGAGCCTGTTCAGATTGTAGCCAAAATAAACCTTACCTAGCAATATTGTCAAAATTTTGGCAGGATTTCTTATGTATTCACTAAATTTAGCAACAAACTAAACGTAGATATTTTTTTTGGCAACTTTGCCAAAAAAAATGGTATGGTTGAAAATGGCATCAATCTGAACTGCCAAAAAAAATAGTATGGTTGAAAATGGCATCAATCTGAACAGCCCCAAAGTTTTAAAGGTTTGATTAAATATTGTTTTAATTGTCAAATATTTATTAGAGTCAAATATTTAATTGTCAAATATTGTATGGTGATTAAATATTGTTTTAATCTGAACAGCCCCAAATTTTTGTAAGTGTGTCATCTAAATCTTTGAACTCTGAAATACATTTTCTTAAAATAAAAAGAATTTTTGAATCTTATCTATTCTCCTCTCTACCTAAGATAAGAAAAAAATATTATTTTAATTTTACTTTTTCTATGTGATTGACATGTGCATCCAACAGATATTTAGGCGTCACCATACAATGTCAGTGCACAGAGCGGGTTCGAGCCTATTTGGATCCGTATGACACCCGGAATAAGTTTGAAGATCTGGAAATACAATTTTAGAGCTTGAAAATATAGATGAAATACCTGCACAAGTTGAGAGAGCGCCCTTGCATTTCATGACTGGAAGTTACAAAAGTTAAAGTTTCAATGTTGAATGCTTTTGTAACTTATATAAGAATCTTACAGAATTTCGTTTTTTCCATGAAGAGAACGAGTCCGTGATGGCAATAAGTACAGACCTCTAGAGTAGGTTAACTACGGGCGCAACATGTTGTTGGGGGCTGCACGAATGGGCGCATATTAGGACCCTCCTTCTGTTCGGTCATCGGTGGGCTTATAGGGAATTGCTCCTTTTAGTAGCATATTAGATTTAATCAATACATTTAGATTTTAAACATGAATGTCTTTTTAATATTTCAATTCAACTTTTTAAGAGTGATGTGCCTTTATTTGTCTTAAAAATGATTTCAACATATTATGACATTTCGAAATGTTTTATAGGTTTTATACGCATAATCAATAATAAAATAACTCTCCGTGACCATGTCACTATCTGAAAATGTGCTTTTATACTCTGAGGATATATTTATGTTTCTTTAATTAAATCTTAATGTCTGGCTAATCTCTTCATTCCTATTCTATGCCAACACAGCACACCGAGTGCAGACAGGCATAAATAAAACAAATCACACACACACAAGGACCTAGCAAAGTGGGATATTCATTGTTCCATATGCAATACCATCAGTTGCTGACCTTTCTGAAGCTGAAGGATGAGCAACAAAGATCTGCCCCAGTTGACATATAGCCTGATATGATGCCAAGGATACATTTATACACACAGTTTTGTGTACCAAAAAGTGCAGAAGCCATGGTCCATGTCCAAACCATATGGCTCAGAGCTCACATCCTATGGATAACACCTCCAATTTATCCACTTTCTTGATTGTATAGCATTGCTTGCCCATCCCTTTGGACCCTACCATCACAAATATCTCTCCTTGTTGCTGGGGGGCCCAAGGAGAGAAATATCCTGCAAGAGATATTTTTATAGGGGGAGAAGAAAAGGTGATGGATTGGTCACTGAAAAGTGGGGCCAAAAGTGCACCATTTGCATCCGAATTCATGTCTTTTTCACAAAGCTCAGACAAATCAAGATTTGGGGGCATTATTCATGGTCCATAGGAAAGGCCACTGGAGAGGAGTGGGCCAAGTTACTAGGAGACCATTCTTAACCATAAAATAGATATGCCTGACCTGGTAAATGCCAGGATTTTTTTTCTGAGATATTCTTCATTTGTTTCAGCTAAAAATGGAGCTATTCAGTGGTGGTCCTTTTTTCTTTCTTCCCTTTTTGACAGGGGATATATTAGATCACCTATAGTTTTTCTTCTTGATGGACAAATATATATGAATCGATTAATAAAGAACTTGGTTATTCAACAGCATTATTTGTATTTGATAATTTCTAATTTCCATGAGAAATTATTCAATTAGGACAAAATAATAGACTGAATCAATAATATGCCAATTCTTCCACAGTAATTTACAGGGCAATTTCTTACACAATTTAACAAGCAAAATGTCACAGACAATAAGCTTTGCTCTGACTTGTGCTTATAACCATATACACTGGCATTCACAAATCATAATGCATGCTTATTCAATTTAAAAAGCTGCATACTCTTCAAGACAATCTCACATAAGTACTTCCTCCGTTTTAGATTATAAATCATTTTGACTTTTTTAAAAAAATAACATATTTTTTTTAACGACTCGCACTAAACAATGTGAAGTTCTATTGATAGAGTATGAAAAAAAATAAAAGATTACAACCCTGGGAGGTAGTAACCAGGAAAACGAAATTAGTAGCATATTCATCACAAGATAAATATACTATAAAAATATATTCAACTATAGATTCAATGTAACTAATTTAGTGTTGTAGATGTTACTATATTTGTCTAGAAATTTAGTTAAACTTGGAGTAGTTTGAATTTAACCAAACTCAAAACGATTTATAATCTGAAACGGAGGTAGTAAAACATTAATTGCAAGTTATGACCTTTCTTTTCCCCTAATAAACATTCGCCGTGAAATGAAAAAATTGTCTACCCCACAACAAACAAAAACAATACCCTTATTTTTTCTTTTCACAGCCAAAATGTACTCCTCCACATGCCTTCAATTCAGTACCATGTTTGACTTAAAAAACTGGTTGATATTACATTAGCCAAAACACCCAGTCGCACCTCCCAAAAAAAGGAAATCCGACTTGGTAAGAAGCCTCCTCCTCCTCCCAGTCTCCAGAGGCACACACTCATCACTCTCTCTCCCTCTCCTCTCCTCTCCTCCACCTCACCTCACTCCCCACTACTTTCCCGCTCTCCTCGTATAAAACCTCCTCCACCCCCTCCCCTTGCATGCCTCAACGCCCCACCTCCAAGAAACCACCTCCCCTCCTCCTCCTCCACCCCAAATCCCTATCCCTATCTCGATCGGATCTTGGTTATTCCATGGTGCGTTGTTGATTAATTTGTTTGAGGTGAGATTTGAGGAGATGAAGGTGGATACGGAGATGGAGAGGCTGCTCGACGAGATCCCCATGCTGCACCATGGCGACCTCCTCGGGCGGCGCGACGCGGCGGGGGATGATGGTGGTGGTGGTGGGTTTGACGTGTCTTGCCTCATCAGGGAGCTCGCGGAGATGGGGGTGGTGGAGGGGGATGATGATGATGGGATGCTGCCGTCGCCGCCGGGGTTCTTTGGCGGCGGCGGTGGTGGTTTGTCGCCGACGTCCAGCCTCTGTTTTGTGGGTCAGGATGGGGGGTTCACGGCGCCGTCGCGGCCGTTCTCGCTGGAGAGGCGCCGCGTGGACGCGCCGCCGCCGACGCCGCCGTCGTCGCTGTTCGACCCGTTCGCTGGGTTCTGCCTGTTCGACGCCACCGCCGCCGCAGGGGCCGACTCCGACGGGTGGGACGTCAGGTGCTCGCCGCCCCCGCCCCCGCCCCCGCCGCCGCCGCAGGCGCCGCCGGCGAGGGGGCGGAGCAAGGCGGCGAGGAGGAAGGGCGGGTGCGCGGCGCCCGCCGCGGCGGCGGCGGCGAGCCCGACGAAGAAGTCCGCCGCGGCGTCGGCGGCGGCGGCGAGGTACGAGAGCCTCGCCGGGCTGCGCGGGTTCATGTACCACATCGCCAGGGACCAGCACGGGTGCCGGTTCCTGCAGCAGCGGCTCGACGACGGCAAGCGCGAGGTCGACTTCATCTTCGCCGGCGTCGCGCGCCACGCCGTCGAGCTGATGGTGAACCCGTTCGGCAACTACCTCATGCAGAAGCTGCTCGCCGTCTGCGACGACGAGCAGCGGATGGCCATCGTCCTCACCCTCACCAAGGACCCCTTCGTCCTCGTCAGGATCTCCCTCAATGTCCACGGGTACTAACAATTCCCAACAATTAACTGCTAATTACTACTAGTGATTAGTGAAATTTTTTTCGATTCTTTTTTTTGGCGAATTGTGTGTGATCATGGAGTTCAATTGCAGGACAAGGGCAGTGCAGAAGCTGATCGAGAGCCTGAGGACAAGGGAGGAGATCCAGCTCGTCGTCCAGGCGCTGCGCCCCGGGTTCTTGGAGCTCATCAAGGACCCTAATGGCAATCATGTCGTGCAGAGGTGCTTGCAATCCTTTGATGCCAATGACAACAAGGTATGCACCTCATCTTCTGAACAATGTGGCTATGTTTATATGCCACTGCTGTCTGTATGGAATTCAGAAATTAAAATGGTAATTCCTTTTCATAAGTTTGTTATGGTGTAAGTACTCAGAAAAAAAAAAGAGAGGAAGATGTGGGGATGCAGATATTGTGATGCGCAATCTGAATGAACAACTGTCGATCTTTGGTTGCTGACTGAATTTTTTTAGATAACACTGTTCGCTGTCCACAATTGAACTAGTAAAAATTTGTTGTTCTAATTGTAGTGTAAGTAGTGTAATGATAAGGCTTTCTCCCTGATGAGACATGAACTGTCTGAATTTGCTACTTTCAGCCGATCTTTGAGGCCGCTGCCGTTCACTGCCTCGACATTGGGATGCAATGCCATGGTTGCTGCGTCCTGCAGCGATGCATTGCTCGTTCAGGGGGTGAGCAGAGGGAGAAGCTGGTTGCTGCGATCGCTTCGAATGGATTCGAACTTGCACAAGATGCCTACGGGTAATACTCTGTTTGGAACTCTGCATTTGCATTTCTTGTGTTTGCTATATGAAACAAAAATGAGTATCTGTAGAAGCTGAGCTGATAAGCATTATACCTACTCTGTTTTTCAGGAACTATGTTGTTCAGTATGTGATAGACCTGAAGGTACCCACTGCAAATGCAAGCCTGACAAAGCAGTTTCAGGGCAGGTATATTCACCTCTCCATGCAGAAGTTCAGCAGCAATGTGGTTGAGAAATGCCTGAAAGTGTTCAAGGAAGCTGACAAGGCTACCATCATTCTGGAGCTCCTTGCTGTGCCACACTTTGAGCAGCTGCTTCAGCACCCCTTTGCAAACTATGTCATCTACTCAGCTATCCAGAACTCCAAGGTAAAACACCTA
The DNA here is from genome assembly GCF_034140825.1 of Oryza sativa Japonica Group. NCBI lineage: Eukaryota > Viridiplantae > Streptophyta > Magnoliopsida > Poales > Poaceae > Oryza > Oryza sativa. The sequence continues at coordinate 19,107,505 of NC_089046.1, forward strand.
TTGCAAAAAATTGGGTAGTAACCAGAGTATTCTGACAGCAACCTGACTTAACGGAATCCGTCGTTGCGCGTAAATTTTCAGGGTTCACTCCACTCCGCGCTGACGAATGCGATACGGCCTCATGTGGAACTGCTCAGGACTAGTCCATACTGCAAGAGGATCTACTCTCGAGCTTTGCTGAAGAAGTGATGAGCTGACGGGCGCTTTTTTCGGCATGTAACAACAAAGCCTGCTGTCTTGTGCTATTTCTTCAGATTCAAAATGATAAAAAAGGTGGTCGGGAAGACTGTTGTTTTGTGTTATTATTCAGATTCAAATCGGATAAAGGTGATCGCATCATGTAGATTTGTATAAATGAGTGTTCTTTAGTCATGTACTTTTAGCTGTACCTGTACTTGGTGCACTCTTGTGTTGTCATAAACCATCTGTGAGATGGAATAAGTTCCAATTGGGCAAATCATCATCACAAAATACCAATATCTTTAATGTCATTTGTTCATTATCCGAACAAGTTTGTTGCTTCTTATTCTTCTTGGTTACTCTTCCAAATTGTGGCAAGAAAAGAAACACCTAGCATAAATAAATAAATAAATAAATAAATAAATAAATAAAACAAACAATGGAGACATAAAATTTGTTATCCTCAATCAGATTGTCAAACAAACATTTTTCAGCACATACTAAATGAGTAGGCGGGAGCATGATTTCAGCCTTATTGTATGACCTAACAGTTAAATTAACTCAACTGTAAGCAAGGCCTTCCTCGTTTTGCCAATTCAATTTTAGTTGAATATTAACAGGGATTCTGTACCATTTATTTTTTTTTGCAACCCTTCTAAGTAGTGCACATGAGCTAAACGAAAAGGAAAGAGAAGGAAGTAGACATAAGTAATACAGTGTTTTCTCCCAAAGTTTTCACTGAAGCCAACACTAACTAAAAACACTTTTTGTCTATCCTCATGAAACGGGAAGTACTATGCTATTTGCTCTTCTTATATTACTATTTTGTACTTTGTTCATTGAATCTACATGAATACATTTTGATGATGAAACATGGGAATTAAACATATTACCAAGTGTTTTCCCCAGTTTGCTCAAATGATGGAAGGCGAAAGCATCCTCGGCAACACCGGCATCTTAGGTTATAACAGTTTGATCCTCAAGCCCCCTCTGGCAATGTATTTATATACCCATTCAATCATGACATGTTCTTTCAAGATCATGAATATTAGTTCATCTTCTTGCTCCTCCCGTGGCACAATGATCAGCACGCTCATCAAGTTCTAGTACTTGTCATGTAATAACGTCGTAGGAGCATCCATCTTCCTAGCTTTTCGCTGATGCCTACCATGGCTAACAATGTATTGGTCTATTGGATGAGCAGTTTTGTGAGTATAATGAAGAAACTTATTTGTGAAAATCATTGAGGAAGCGATGATGATAAAGACAAATTATGTCTGTGTATGAGTGTGCATTTGCGCGTGTTTGGGGGATTTCTATACCATATGTAGGTTTTGGATATGCATTTTCCGCCAGGAAAAATGGGGTATGCAGTGCATTTGAATTTACTACGGTTATAAAGACGAAATGAGTTCAGATTTGTACATGTCTTTATTCATGAGTAAATTATTCGCCACCAACCTGCAAGCACTACCAATTACTAGCTAGCCAAGTACAATCCCGTTGAAGTTCACTCATCATCCGTACAAGATTGTGGCTTCCTATTCTTCCTCTTTGTTATTGTGGCACGAAATGGAACTCCTCACAAAAATAAATAATTGAAACGAACAAAGGAAACATAAAATTTGTTATCCTCAATCAGATTGGCAAGAAAAACATTTTTCAGCTCATATTAAATGATTAGAGGGGGAGCATGATTTCAGCCTTACTATGACCTAACCGTTAAAATAACTCAACCGTAAGCAGGGCATTCCTCATTTTATTTTACTGAAAATACTACAATGTGTTCCTCATTTTGCCAAAATAATTAAATTTCAGTTGAATATTAATAAGGAACCTGTATCATTCCTTTTTTGCAACCCTTCTGTACTGTGTAGTCCAGACACTGTGTTTTCTCTCAAGTTTTTACTGAAGCCAACACAAAGTGTTTTCCCCAGTTTGCTCAAATGCTCAAAGACGAAAGCATGCTCAGCCGGACCGGCATCTTGGGTTCTAGATGGTTGATCTACAAGCCCTCTCTGGCAATGTATTCTTATACCTATTCAATCATAGCATGTGGTTTCAAGATCGTGCACATTAGTTCATCTTGTTGCTCCTCCTATGGCACAATGGTCAACCAATCCAAGAAGTTACAGTCCTTGGTATGGAACACCATACTAGGAGAATTCAGCTTCATACCTTTTTCCTGATGCCTACCATGCCTAACAATGTATTGGATGAGAGACGGTTTTGTGAGTGTAATGTAGAATCTTATTTGTGAAAAAACCTCGAGGAAGCAGTGATGATAAAAAGACAACTGTTGATCTTTCATTAATTCTATTTGTGTGTGAGTGCGTATTAGTGCGTGTTTGGACGATTTCTCCACCATCTGTAGGCTTCGGATAATATATGCATTCTCAGCCAGGAAAAAATGTGGAAGGGGGTGCAGTTGAATATATATACTATGGATTTAAAGATGAAACGAATTAAGAGTTGTACATCTCTTTACAGAAGAGTAAATTGTTCGTGTAAAATCGATGTGTGTTTGATTATTATTTATGATGAACAATTGGTTTTGATATTTGGAGATTATTCAGCAAAGTGGTTTTGGAGATATGCGATTTTTAGATGGTGAATACAGTACTAGAAAAAAGATTTTCCCAGGCGGTCAAAATACATTTTCATAGGTGGCAGAACCTTCTGCCTGTATCCAAACGACGTTAAAAATCTGCAATTTTTGCAGGCGGACCAAAGCACCGCCTGCGAAAAGGCAGCCGTTCGAATCTTCCCAGGCGCCTCAAATGCTACAGTACCCCGCCTGCAAAAATACCCTCAGCACAAAAAAAATTTCCCGCCAGCCCCACCCCTCCCTAGGGTTTCAAATCACAACTCACAAATATTCACAAATCTCATCCAAGAAACAAAATCCAATCACAGGCATTCACATCGCAAAAGCATTGGATTAAAATTCACATCAAGTTAACATCAATGTACATGTAAACTAACAAAAACCATGTCGTCGTCGCCGGCGAACTCCTCCGTTGCATGGGGTGGCCGCCGCCGCCTCCCTCCGACCGGATCTGGGAGGGGAGGGCTGGCGACGTGGCCGGCGCTAGTCGTTGTCGTCACGCGGTAGGGCCGTCATCGTCTTGTGGTAGTCTTTGTCGTCTTGCGGTAGGGCCGACGGCCGACGCCCTCCGCCCACGCTGCCGCTGACCCATCTGCCTTGCGCCGCTGCCGGCACCCATCCCCTCCGCTGGATCTGGGAGGGGAGGGGTCGCGGGGTGGGGCAGCGACGCGGCCGGCGGTAGTCGTCGTCGTCGCTCGTAGGCGCCGTCGCCGATGCCCTCCACCCAGTGCCACCGCTGGCCCCCTCCGCCCGTGACACCACCGAACCCCTCCGCCCGTGCCTCCGCCCGTGCCGCCGGCTGCACCCTCCGCCTGCACCGCCACCCGCGACACTGCCGACGCCCTCCGCGGTAGGAAGGAAGGAAGGGGAGGGGAGGGAGCAGAGGATAAGATGGGAAGGGAAGAGAGAGAGAGAGAGAGAGAGGAAGGAGGGAATGAGTGGTGGGGGAGAGGATAAGATGGAAGAGGAGATGATAAGATAGGACTAGTATTTTTTATTTATGTAGGCCTGATTTTTGCTGGCGGACCATTTAAGGTTCCGCCTGCAAAAATCATATGTTCGCAGGCGCCGTTTAAGTGGTCCGTCTGCAAAAATCATTTTCGCAGGCTCCGCTTAAACTTCACCCCGATTTATATTTTTGTAGGCGGTAATTTGGCTCCAAGGGTCATGTTGGCTTGCGAAAAAAAGACCCCCACGTCGGGAAAAATGCTTTTTCTAGTAGTGATAGGTGATTGCTGGATGACAGTCCGGTCAAACCGGGCAGGTGTGCCCGGTCAGACTGGCGTGTGTTGCACAGTCAGATCGGCTAGCCCGACGATCTGACCGGCGGCTCTGTGTCGGTTTCGGTTTCTGGTTGTTTTGTTGGATATCCGTGATTAATTCATACTTATGGCTTCTAGATGGATACTATACATATATAATAATGTGTGCTAATGTTTAGTAGTTGGAGAGAACTTTGTGCTCGGACATAGTTTCAATGGTTGATTCATATGTAGGTGTGTCTTGATGCATCGGGAGAGCATTGCCGGTGATGGTGGTGGCGCCACTATCCCCGGAAGAGGATCTGCTCTTGAGCTTTGCGGAAGAAGAGATGAGCGCTGATGACACTTATTTTTTATATCATGTAACAGGAAAGGCCGTTGTCTTTTGCTATTTCTTAATCAAACACGATATATAAAAGGCGATCAGGAAGACTGTTTTTTTTTTCAATAATACAATTCAAATGGGATAAAGGTGATCACACCATGTATATTTGTATAAACGAGTGTTCTTTAGTCATCTACTTTTAGTTGTATCTGTGTACTGGGGTGCACTCTTGTGTTGTCATAAACCATGCATTTTGGATGGAATAAGTTCTAGTTGAGCAAATCATCATCATAAAGTAGCTACATCTTGAACTTCTATCTGTTCATCACGCATACAAGATTGCTGCTGCGCCTTGTTGCTGTTGGTATTACAGTTCCAAGTTATGGCTAAGAAAGGAAATGAAGAATTTTATTACCTGCAAGAAGAATGTTGAGAAAACTTTTTTCAGCTCAAATTAAATGAGTAGTCGGGGAGCATATGATTTGAAGTTTTCAACCTCACACAGCATGAGCTTACAATTAAATTAACTCAACTTTAACAAAGGCCTTCCTTATTTTGCCAAAATAATTAGAGTTTCAGTTGAATTCTGTACCATTTTCTGCAATCATGCTGTAGAGTTACCATAGATGAAAAGAAGACGTAGTTGGCATGACATGTTTGTGCACTAAGTTTTCGCGGAAGCCAGCATCGAGCATTTTTTTCCCTAATTTGCTGAAAGGATCGAAAGAGAAGGAAGACAGTATATGACAGAAGGCTTCATGTGGTATTGACGATTTGTTGGAGGTTGATTCGGAGATACCCTCTAGCAGTCTATCTATGTAGCTGCCTGCTGTCACCACAAGTGTCTTCAAAATCATGCACAATACTCTTTCGCCTTCATCAGGTTATAGATATCGATTTGGAATATCACCCTTGGAGTATTCATCATCCTAAATTGTTCCTGATCCCTACCATGCCTAATATTTTGGATGGGATGGTTGTTACAATTTGGGGAATGAACAGTTGAATTAGATTAGGCTCAAAGGGCAATATAAATTGTGTACAATAGATGTGAAGTTACAATACTACCCCTAGACACTTATACTTAACACCCCCACTCAAATGCAACGTGTATACAATAACATCGCATTTGAAACTAAATACTAGATTAATGACACACTAGGATAAATCCAAAGTTCATGCTTGAAGATGTCGTCGAAGTGTGCAATTCTTGGATGATGACGATGAAGAAGAAAAAATCCATCTCCTCTTCAATGAAGTGGACCTCGGAGCCTTCACAAACTGTTCTTCGGCTCTCGGTACCTAGAAGCCTTCACGACCCGTTCTTCGGCTCTTCATTGATTCAGAGACGTTGACGATGATGGAAGGCCCTTCACAAACTGTTCTTCGGACCTTCACGGATCGACGATGATGCTAACTTCGATGGGAAGCTAGTGATGTGATGAACCAACTCCGATGGGGAGTTGATGATGATACAATGATGATGAGGACCAGCTCCGACAGGGAGCTAGAGAAGTGATAGAATAGCATGACTTCGACGAATTGAAAATATGTAATGGACTTGGATGGAATGCAGATGACTAACTATCAAAAAACGCTAGCAGATGACATAGGATGTGATATTAGCAGTAGAACAGATGCTATAGCACTACAACACAGTGGCAGATGGCAGCGACAAGCAAGCACAATAACTGTGTCTATGTGATGGAGCACAAGCTCGAAGACATGAAAACAAACCATCAGTTTTGACCAGGGTTTTAAATCTCCCGCTATAGCTGCCGCTATCTAAAACAACTATAGCGGCAGATTCTGCAACTAAAATTAAGTGGTAATCAATGGAGCTAACATAGCAGGAGATTAGTACTAAACGAACTGCCCAAGACAAAAGGTTGTGACATTGCCATGAAGAAGTTGGTGACTGTGATTGGAATGCAGCAGCTGAATAAGCACAATGGGCATGTATAGGCAATGAAATTGGTGACAGCCATGGAATGAGCAACAAAAGTAGGTATGCAAAGGCCCTCAATGATGGCAGTAGGATGATTGTGTGATTGTATACAGAACTTGTAGCAGCAAGGAGCAACAGTAGTAGTCGGTAGAGAAAAATGTACTAGCAGACACAGAACTTGTTGATAATGGCCTTATCCTCAATGTCCATGGGGAGCAGCTTGATAACGAGCTTGATTAGTGGATAGCAGAAGACAGCTAGTAAAGGGGCAGCTATGACTGCACATGAAACATGCAACCACGTACACTGGTGCTTGCACAGCTCCCACAAGAAGCTATTAGACGAAGACGAAAATTCATGTTGCTGCTTGACTCTAGGCAGCAGCAGAGGACAAACAAGTAGACTAGTAGAGCGGCGCAAGAGCCGGCTGGTGAGGAAGACAAGCGCCAGCAACCGGCAGCAGAGACGAATTGGTGAAGACGGCCACCGCTCGACGACGCGGCCGTGATGGATGGGGACGTGCGGCGCCAGTTAGGGACGGCCCGCGCCAGATCCGGCGATGTTCAACACGAGCGACGGCCGATCTGGCCGGGGGAAGAACTTGCTGCTTGAAGATGGCAACTGACTGCTGCTCTTTGACAACGAGGACGACGAGACGGGGAGGACGCTGCGCCGCGATAGCAGCCGGAAGAGACACAAGCTGATGTAGATCGACGATGAGTGACGACGTGAGGCGGTGAGGGCGAGGCCGCCGGCGACGACGGGAAATGGCAAGGATTTGGGGTTAGGGTTTGGATCTCTGCTCTGATACCATGTTACAATTTGGGGAATGAACAGTTGAATTAGATTAGGCCCAAAGGGCAATATAAATTGTGTACAATAGATGTGAAGTTACAATACTACCCCTAGACACTTATACTTAACAATGGTTTCCTGAGTATACACCATAGAAAACCTCGACGAAGGGATGCCAAAACCTAGTCATGTGTTGTTGATCTCGGATTTTCTATACCAACTTTTTCTTTTGTGTGTGCGAAGGGGTACCTCCACCATTTATAGGTTTCAAAAATTCATGCATTGCAGAAATCAAGGGAAGGAAGTACAGTTTAAGTTACTATGGTTTCCAGGATGAAAAGAATTTGGATCCTCAAATGTTTGTAAGCAAGAGTAAATTGCTTGTTACAAAAGGCATCAGGTTTTCAATCATACATGACTGGGGTCAAAATTCTAAACAGCATGTGTTAAGGTGATTAAAATATTTGTAGTGGAACTCTCTGAGCAGGTACAATCGTTACAAATATTTGTATCCCAAATTTATATGGAGAAACTCTGGGAATTATGGTGGTGTTGCGCATGCAGGTTGATTAGCAGCCCACCTCTAGACTCTGGCTATGTATTTATGCACCTGTTTCATCATAACACACGTCTTCTAGATCATACACATTAGCTTATCATATTCATCATAGACATGTCTTCTCGATTTGGCCATACTAGGAGTATTCATCATCCAAAATTGTTCCTAATCCCTACCATGCCTAATAATATGTTGTATGGGATGGTTTCCTAGAGTGCAACATAGAAAACCTTAAGGAAGGGATGCCAAAACTTAGTCATGTTCTCGATCTTTTGTTGCTCATTTGAACACACGGATTTCCTATACGAATTTTGTAATTTGTGTGTGCGTATTGGGGGTATCTTCACCATTTATAGATTTCAATTATTCATGATTACAAAAATAAAGGGGAAGGAAGTATAGTTTAATTTACTATGGTTTTATAAGGATGGAATGAATTTGGATGTACGCGTGGTTGTAAGAAAGAGTAAATTGTCTACTTTAGAAGCTGAATGTACTATACCTTGTAGCTAGATAGGAAATACACGTGTTGTCCTTTTGCGTAAATGAAATTTCAAGACGAGTGAAATTAGAGCAATTTAGCACACATGACAAAGGTCAAAATACTGAACAGTGTGGGCAAATATGATTAAAATAGTTGTAGTGTAACACTCAGAGCAGGTACAGTTATACTAGCAAGGTGGTAGAGTAAAATTATCCTTTTTCCTTTTTGGGGGGAGTAAATGCGTCAAAACGTTTCTTGCATATATAGATCTCGTGGGCCTTCATGAGGATCCTGCTCCGGCGCTTGGAGAAGGTCACCTGGTGGTTGGTGAAGTTCTCGATCCTCTTGATCTCAATCTTCCCGCGCCCCATCCCTCCTCCTCCTCCTCAGCAGGGGCGGTGGCGAACGGGGCGGGGGATGGAGGAGGCCCCGCGGCCAACGAACCCGATGGTCACGCAGCTGCTCACCGACCTCTACCAGTTCACCATGGTCTACGCGTACTGGAAGGCCGGCAAGCACCTTGACCACGCCGTGTCAGGATCCCTCATTCCCTTCCCTCTACTCCTCCACCGATCTGTGCCACTGCGAAGGTGGCGGCGCGAGGCGGGGGCGGCTAGGGTTGGGGGAGGCGCTTGGGGATGCCGACGCGAGTGGAAAGCGGAGGCGGAGGCGGTGGGGCGAGCGGGCGACGGCACAAGGCGGCGTTGGCGGCGGAAGAGAGAGAGGGAGATGGAGACCGTGGGACGAGAGGGAGAAGGGGACGGCGGTGGATAGGATTTGGGGTGTTAGGTAGTGGGCATAATTTTACGAAAAAGGCCCTATGCTTTCCACTTTTTACATATAGGTCCCTATCTGCAAATTCTCCTCTCGTGAGGGGCATATATGTAATTACAGAAAACTGAACGGCTTTTTTGCAAAAATACACCCGAGCACTGTACGACCGTAGCAAAATCCGACATGGCGCCGCTCCATGGGCGCCCCTTGCGCGGGCCTTAAAAATTTCCGATGATATGGAGATTGTAGATACAAAACACACTCCTCTTAAGAAAAAGATGACAACACGCAACGATATGGAGAAACTGTACGTGAATTGTAGCATGCTAGTTGGAGAGAAATCTATCTGCTCAGACTTCCTCACTGATCATCAACTTGAATTCTAGCCTTGTGCAAAATACATCAAAATTTACTATAAGACACTCAAAAAATATCTTTACTAGAAACATTGCAAGGACATGAATTGGCTTGAGGACACTTAAAAAACGTGGTAATTTACTGGAAAACACTATAAGCATTATTATATGATTTCTTGCTATTTTGGAGAGAGAATTTGTCATGAAATGACACCTTTGCCCCTGGGACCAATCTGCATTTGCCGCTAGGACCAATCTACATTATTTCTGCCATCGTAGTTTTGTCGCTAGTTCGGTTCATGGAACCTCAACTTCAAGTTCTTGATTAATCATTCATCTGGAATTGAGTTGTTGTCTTTCTTGTTCTTGCATGAGTTCTTCGATGCACACGCCAGGATTAGTCTTCTCGGCGAGGTCAATCGGGTTTTTGCACGGTTGATAACTAGAGGAAATGTGGTGCTGCGATTGCGGGTTTCAGATCGTCATGATCGGAAGCCGGATCGTGTGCGTCATATTTCTAACAAATCGATAGTTTCCTTCTCTTAACGGATGATCGGGCAACCCATTGCCAACTTGCCATCATTAGGTCTGCAAACTCTGGACTATGCTGCTAAGAACTTCCTTTCTGAAGAAGCACTATTTCCCCTTCCTAGACAATTTATCCTTACTGTATGAATTGTTTCAATGACTATGACTGGGAACTTAGAAGAACACATAAAATAGTTTGGGTTTGTTGATAGGACTGAAATGATGAAAGTTAGTCTCCCTCCGAAAGGTAGAAACATCGCTGTCAACCATCCGTCTATTCTGTCCACCAAAGGTGCAAAATATACAATCCTCCATTTTGTTTTACCCATTGGCAACTCGCAATAAGTAAAAGGTGTTGCACCCGCTATACATCCCAAAAGGCCACCAATAATATTGTCATTTCTGGGGAAACATTAAGAGGGTATAAGCTTGACTAATGATAGTTCACCTTCGAATCAGTAGATTGTGCAAAAGTGTTCAACAAAGCCTTGAAACAAAAAGATTCTCTTTTTGAAGCCTTCAAGAGAATAATAGTGTCATCAACATATCGTATCACAAGGAAATGACCACCACCATCCTCATTAATAGGCTTAGAGATGTGTCCCTAGTTAAAATCTTTGTTGATGATAATTTGTAGAAGATCAGCCCGTAGGACAAAAAGCAGAGGGAACAGAGGGTCCTGCTGCCATCACTGGTGGAGAAACCCTTTGTAGTCCCGGTTCGTAACCCCCCTTTAGTCCCGGTTTCCAAACCGGGAGTACCAATCCGGGACTAAAGATGGCTCAGCCACGTGCTGGCTGAGCCATCTTTAGTCCCGGTTGGTGTTACCAACCGGGACTAAAGATAGAGCTGACCTTTTTTTTTTGCATGCCCCTGTTGCTGCATGGTTTATATATATATATATATATATATATATATATAAACCATGCATATATATGTTTCAATACATATATATGCATACATATATATATGTATTTATACATATATATGTTATGCAAATGCATATGTATATAGATATATATATGAACAAAATATATTTACATTATAGAAAATGTGTACACATGCATATAGAAACCCTTTGTAGTCATGTATTAATTACAATTCATTATATGTCCTAGCTAGCTACGATTTCGACGTAGTAGTACTCGCTGCTAGCTCAGAAGCTAAGGACCGGTGAATTGTGTTTCCGTCGTAGTAGAATTCACCCTTGGGATCAAGGATTTCTTCGTTGATGAATCCCATGAGTTGTTCTTGAACCGCCGCGATAAATTCCTTGTGTGTGGTCAGGTTATCCCTCATGCGAATAAACTATATGAATGTATGAAATTGATTAGTAATTAAACAAGAAATCGCTACGTAATGAAATTTTGAATTTATTTGTACGTACATCGAGCTCTCTTGTGGTGATGATTTGGTCTGCAAGGCAGTGGCAATACTCGCACACGTAATAGCCGCACAAGTTAGTTCCCTGCTTTTGCTTTGCGCACTACAAATAAATGACAAACAACGAGAGATCTAATTAATATACACTTGTATGTATTTGAATCGGAGAAATATAAATGTAGAGCATGTGTACTCACAGGAAATTTGAACTTCCGCCTAAGTCTTTCTCTCCATTTGCCGCGGACCAAATGACGGAACCGATACTAAGCCCTACATGGAGTTTAAAGCTATGATTCGTAGTAGCAATTAACATAACAAGATTTTCTTAATTAACAAAGGAACTTATGACGGTACCTGTCTATAAGTTCGAAAACCTTGTCAAACGTAGACTCTTTTTTATCCATTGAGTCATATACGTTGACGGTGCAGGCCTCCAGGTCGATGAGTAAAAGCACCCAGTGGAATCTGCAATGTGCGTGGGATGCATTACATATGAAACACTTAGCAAGTTCGTACGGGAATGAAATTTGGTATGTAAGAAGACAGTAAAATTAAACTAACTCTGTGTTGTATGGCAACAGTATGAACGTCTTGTAATGCTGCGCCTTCAGGAGATGGACGAGATTGTCCTCTGTTTCTTGTGGATATTGGTCGAGCATTGCGACGTTTACTTTCCGAGGGTCGATGAATCCAGTATCGAAAACCCTCCGCCGTCGGGCCCTTTGAATCTCCATTCTACAACGATAAAAGGGAGTATATTATTTTCTATGGTCTACTTATATACAAGGACCTAATTAATTAAAGGAGACGTATAGTAAGAAATCTAACTGAACGATATACTTACAAAATCCAGCAACTCATAATAGAGACGTCGAGGGCGTCCAGCTGGTATAGTTCGTAGATTCCCCTGAAATTGATCCAGAGAATGTCATCTCCTTGCAAGAAGTCCGTGTCCCTGATCCTCGCTCCGATCATCTCTCTACCGGTGGCGCTCATCTCCATGTACAGCTGATGGAACTTGTACATTTGTGTGGGTAGGGACTGCAGCAGCTCAGGCTTGACAAGCGGTTTACCGAGTTCGTACATGTATTTCACTTCCGCCTTTTCGATTGGTGCGACTCCTAGCAATTGATCCGTAGTTAGACCGGTGTCAGTAATAAATTGTTCTATCGTCATTTCTTTACCGGTCACCAACGGCTCGATCTCCTGGTTTGGTTGCTCTCCAAGCTGAGGGACTGGTTTGGACTTTCTAGAAGATGCTTTCTTCAGCGTTCGCTCATAGTCCGATAGCTTGATGGCCTCCTTGACAGATGCAGACATACCCTGAAGAAGTTCCTGACACTGGGGTCTATAGGAATCTTCTTTTCTGGACTTCGAGGCTTGAATTGTCTCTTGACTTCTGATGCAACGTAAGCGTCAAGCTCCTCTTGCGTGCAATCGTACCCCGGGTCCTTGTTCTTGGCGGCGTCAACTTTCGCCTTCTTTGTTGCCCTTGTGTGGGCAAGCGGTGGAGCTGGGGGGGCCCTTGACTTTGAAGGTGCCGAAAGAGGAGCTTGCGGGGGAGTAGGTGTAGGAGCACGAGGAGGAGTCGGTGCAGGATCCTGAGGAGTCGATGCTGGAGCCTGAGGTGGAGACGGTGCTGGCGGAGCATGAGGAGGAGACGGTGCAGGATCCTGAGGAGGAGATGGCGGAGCCGGAGGAGATGGTGCACGAGACGCCGCTTGTCGCCCAGGGAGGATGATGTACCGCCTGCGCCATAGAATAATGGCATGGCATGTGTCTCGTAGATGCGTCTCACCGTCTCCTCCAGGGTAATCCAGCTCGAGGTCCTCGTACGCGCCTTCGACCAACTCAACTTCGACCTTGGAGTATCCTGCTGGAATCGGCCTGCAGTGGTAAGTACCTGAAGGGTCCGTTGGGATGGCCATGCCCGACGCCACCTTCATGTTGTGAGAGATTATTTATTAGTAATCAACATATATAAGCAGCAACTAGCGGAATGGCTAAATCTTACCTTTATTGATAAGTTCTTGAAAGGAATATGCAGCTCACATGGTGTCCGCTGAGTGATGTCATCAACGAGACAGGTCTATTCGTCCTGTGTTTGCATGGCGTCCATGCTCTGTGATCCTACCTGCCCCGTTGAGGCGCAGCTGCTACGGTTTCCTGACGGGCTCACCATTGCAGGAGGAATGGTCGGCTGGGGATCATGGGACCGATGTGCGGCCATGCGTTCATCAACCTTCCTTGCCACCTCCTCTTGCATGTTGAGTTCGTAGCTCGATACCCGGAACTCTAGGTCTGCAATCTTCGCCTCGGTATCTCTCTTGCTCCTCATCCGACTCCTGTACGTGTGGATGTCCTCCTTGAAACCAATCTTCCAAGGAATCACCCCTTTCCCTCGAGTTCGTCCTGGATGCTCTGGAGTCTGCAGGGCGAGTGTCAGCTCGTCCCTATCTCTGTCTGGTCGGAACGTGCCTTGAGAGGAGGCTTCCACTGCATCTGTTAGTCGTCGCGCAGCCTCTTGTATCTGATAGCCGAAGACCAGTGAGCCATCAGCTGGGTTGAGCGTTCCACCGTGAGCATAGTACCAGAACTTCGATCGTTCCGGCCAATTGGCTGTTGCCGGTTCGATACCCCTCTCAATCAAGCTAGCCTCCATCTGCTCCCACTTCGGCATCGCGACGCTATAGCCTCCTGACCCCAAGTGGTGATGGTACTTCTTCTTGGCGGCATTTTCTTTGTTTCTTTCCATCATCGCCTTCCCTTGTTCACCTGTCTTATATGCAACGAACTCGTCCCAGTGATCCCTTAGGTTTGGGAATGTGTCGAAGTTCGGTGTCTGCCCCTTCAGTATATACTTCTGGTACAGATCTCCCTTGAAGCTCTGAAACTGTTCTGCCATTTTCTTCAGAGTCCACCTTTTCACTTTGTCCTCTGTACCCGCAGGAAGGGTGAATGTCTCGAGCATTGTGGTCCACAGCATCTCTTTCTCCGAATCTGGGACAAAGCTCTCATGATCTCCGCGTGCCCTTGTTCTTCGCCAGTACACCGTACTGACAGGCACGTTATCCCGCACAACCCAACCGCTGTGACGTACATAGTTCTTGGCGGCTTCGGCCGGGGCACTAGGACGTCCATCTTCTTCCACTTCCGTTATGATGTGCCGACCCTCAAGCTTCTTCGCTGCACCTCGTTGCCCGCGTGCCCTCTTCTGTCCAACGGAGGGTTGACTACCACTAGCCTCCTCCTCCTGGTTCCCCTCCACATCCCTTTCCACGTGCCCCTGCTGGTTCCCCTCCGCATCCCTCTCCACGTTCCCTTCCTCGTTCAAGTACTGGTTTGGATCCTCGTTCCCCTCTTCTTCATTCCAGTACTGGCTGCTTCCCTCCGCGATTGTATCGTACAATATCTGTTCCTCATCGCGGTCAGCCATCTGTTGATACAAGAAACATCTGCTAAGTCACGAGACATTTATGTTTTAACAATCTAAGTCATGTATGCTAAGTGTAAATGTCGTACATTAGAACCCTACACAACCTTACGTGCTAAGTCTAATTACAAATCGTGATATAAGCTAAGTCTAGGTGACGTATATTATACAACCCTAGCTAGTAAATAATTATATACTAAGTCTAATTACAAATAAAATAATCTTATATTAAAACTCAAATAATATTACATGCTAATACTAAAATAGTCATGTATATGCTAAGTGTTTCGTGCGTATATGCTAAGTCTAATTAAGACTATAATAGTCAATTGCTACTTGTCGCACCAATTCCGTAGTCAATAATTACATACCAAGTCTAATTACAAATAAAGTAATATTATATTAAAAATCAAATAATATTACATGCTAAGACTAAAATAGTAATGTATGCTAAGTGTTTCGTGCGTATATGCTAAGTCTAATTAAGACTACAATAGTCAATTCCTAGGAGTCGCACCAATTCCGTAGTCAATAATGTCATACTAAGTCTAATTTGCAATAAAATAATCTTATATTAAAATTCAAATAATATTAGAACACTACACAATCTTATATGATAAGTCTAATTACAGGTCTAATAATCTTAATTAATTGCATTACAAATATAACAATCATTTATATTATTACGTCACTTGCCTGCTCCAATTCCTTCTAGGGCTAGCTCTTCCACTCAGGCTTGACGGACGACTCCGACAACACGTCTTTTCTGCAAGATAAAAAAAATGTATTAGGATAAATGCGAAGTAACATATATATATATATATATATATATACATGTATATATATATATATATATATTGCATTTCACGTTAACGTTCGTCCTCGTTCGTTCGCTCGTTCACGTTCCCTAGCTCGTTCACGTTCGTTCGATCGTTCTCGTTCTCGTTCACGTTGTCGCGGCAACGTACGTTGACGTATTCGTTCTCGCTCTCGTTCGTTCGATCGTTCTCGTTCTCGTTCGTTAACGGCGGTGTGGCGGCATCGGGGCGGCGGTTGGCGCGGCGGCGTGGCGACGGCGGCGGCGGCGTGGCGTTGTGGGGCCGTGGCGGCGGTGGCGTGGCGTGGCGTGGCGGCGGCGGCGTGGCGTGGCGGCGGCGGCATTGCGCGCGCGGCGGCGAAGGCGGCGGCGGCGTGGCGACGGCGGCGGCGGCGTGGCGTTGGCATGCGGCGGCGGCGTTGCGCGGCGTCGAAGGCGGCGGCGTCGAAGGCGACGGAGAGAGATCGAGATCGGAGAGATCGAGATGCATGAAGGGAGATGCGGCGGCTCTCAACCCAGAGAAGCGGCGGCAGCGGAGGAGGCGGAGGCGGCGGCGAGGACGACGAGCTCGAGACGACGGCGAGATACGGCGGCGTCGGTGCGGGGATTTGCCCTAGGCAGTGGCGGCGAAGGAGAGAGGCCGAGAGAGATCGATCGGCCGAAAACGTTTAAGTGTTGGTGAAGAAGACGAGGGCGCACCGGGAATATATATACCCCTAGATCTTTACCCCCGGTTGTTCTCAACAACCGGGACTAAAGATATCTTTAGTCCCGGTTGTTCCGGTTGTTCTCAACAACCGGGACTAAAGATATCTTTAGTCCCGGTTGTTGAGAACAACCGGGAGTAAAGAAAAAATCTTTACTCCCGGTTGTTGAGAACAACCGGGAGTAAAGAAAAGATCTTTAGTCCCGGTTGTTCTCAACAACCGGGAGTAAATATCTTTTCCCGCTATTTCGAAATTCTTTTTAAACCCGGTTAGGGTTAAGAACCGGGACTAAAGATTATAGCACTGCATATGATTTTCGCTTACATATGTGTTTATAACATAGAAGTTAATGCATTAACATTATTTAAAGTACAAAGATTGATGACAATTACTTCGAAAAATTATTTTTGTCTGTAATAAATTAAGTGGATAAATCGTAATAAGCAAATATATGACTTATAATTAATAAAAATTCCAATATATATATATTCTTAGCATATATATGAATGATATTATTATATTGGTAAAAACTCTAATTAAGATATTAATGTACATACTGCATGATTTAAAATTAATAAAAATTGTAATCATCATATGTACTTAGCGTAGGAATTATATTAAATTAAATGCTAAAAACTCTAATTAACATATGTAAATGCCACATGCATGATTTAAACCTTTTAAAATTTCGAATAGTCATATATAAGTAGCATATGAAAGATAGTAAATTAAATTGTGAAAAACTCTAATATATGAATGATAGTTTTAAAAATATATTAAATTTAATACTTTTAAAAATTCTCCAGTCAATTATAATTAGCATATGAATGATAGTAAATTAAATGTTAAAAACTCTAATTAACATATGAAATTGCCACTTGCGTGATTTAAAACTTTTAAAAATCCTCTAGTCAATTATAATTAGCATATGAATGCTAGTAAATTAAATGTTAAAAACTCTAATTAACATACATATGAAATTGCCACCTGTGTGATTTAAAACTTTTAAAAATTGTAAGTATCACATATAACTAACATATACATGATTTAAACTTGTTGAAACCTCTAATAATCGTGCGTAATTAACATATGCCATACATCAATTGATTTATATGGATAATCAATACATCCAAAATAGTTTACATCGTGTACACAATAATTACGGCATTACATCGGCGGTGACGGTTGACCGCACGTACTTTCTCCTCACTATTGTTCCCTCCTTGTGATCGCTGCGTGAGTAAGGGGTGTCTTCATTTGATAGGAGGATGCTAGGGTCAATCGTCACCGTGAAAGGGGGTTGCCCATCCAACTGATCGTAATCCTCGTCAGTCTTGTCCTCAACTCCGACGATTTTTCTTTTGCCTGGGAGAACCACTTGACGCTTAGGCTCATCAGGCCCTCTGCCCTTCTTTCCTTTGCTAGACATGTCCTTCACGAAAAAGACTTGCGTTACATCATTGGCAAGGACAAAAGGTTCGTCCGAGTATCCAACCTTGTTAAGGTCAACAGTTGTCATCCCACTGTCATAAATCATTACGCCTCCACCAGTCAACCTAACCCATTGGCACCGGAACAGAGGAACCTTGAGAGGACCATAGTCAAGTTCCCATATGTCCTCGATGGCACCGTAATACGTGGCAGTTGTTCCATCGTGTCCCATGGCATCGACACGAACAGCGCTGTTTTGGTTCGTGCTCTTCATGTCTTGGGCTCTCGTGTAGAATGTGTACCCATTGATCTCATATCCCTGGAATATCGCGATAGACCCAGACGGTCCCCTCGCCAGGAAGGCAAGTTGTTGGTTGATCGACTCGTTACCCATGAGATGTTGTCGTAGCCACGCGGGGAAAGTATCAATGTGATGCCGTGTAATCCATGCATCGGACTTACCGATGTTCCTGGCGCAAACTAGAGCCAAGTGCTCCTCGATGTAAGGAGCTACCAATGAAGAGTGTTGCAGAACAGTGAAATGGGCTTTACGGAATAAATTGTTGTCTACCGTCATTATTGCTTTCCTTCCGAGAGTTCCCTTTCCCCGTAGTCTCCCTTCATGGCGTGATTCAGGTACCCCGATTGGGCGAAGGTCTTCGATAAATTCTACGCAAAATTCGATGACCTCCTCTGTTCCATAACCCTTGGCGATGCTTGCCTCTGGACGAGCACGGTTACGAACATACTTCTTCAGAACGCCCATGTACCTCTCGAAAGGAAACATGTTGTGTAGGTACATAGGCCCGAGAATACGGATCTCTTTCACAAGGTGACAAAGCAGATGCGTCATTATATTGAAAAATGAAGGTGGAAATATCAACTCAAAACTGACGAGACATTGCACCACTTCATTCTGAAGGGCTTCTAATCTATCCGGATCGATGACCTTCTGCGAAATTGCGTTCATGAATGCACATAGCTTTGTTATTGTTGCCCGGACATTGTCTAGAAGGATACCCCTTATTACAACTGGTAGCAGTTGTGTCATCAACACGTGACAGTCATGAGACTTTAGGTTTGTGAACTTCTTCTCCTTCGTGCTTATTATTCGCTTGATATTCGTGGAGTATCCAGACGGTACCTTTATGCTCTCCAAGCATTCAAACATACTTTCCTTCTCTGCCTTGCTAAGAGTGTAGCTTGCTGGACTCAAGTAATGGCTTCCTTTCTCCTTTGGTTCCGGGTGAAGGTCCCCGCGTTGTTCCATATGCTTCAGATCATTACGTGCTTCCAGTGTATCTTTCGACTTTCCGTATACACCTAGGAAGCCAAGAAGGTTTACGCAAAGGTTCTTAGTGAGGTGCATCACGTCGATTGCGTGGCGTACGTCCAAGAATTCCCAATATGGTAACTCCCAAAATATAGAGTTCTTTTTCCACATCGCTGCGTGACCATCTTCGCTCTCTATATGCTGGCTTCCAGGCCCCTTTCCGAACACTACTTTAAGATCTTTAACCATAGCAAACACTGTTTTCCCGCTGCGATGTTTAGGCTTCGTACGGTGGTCGGCCTTATGTTCGAAGTGCTTGCCTTTCTTCCGTACCGGGTGGTTTGCTGCAAGGAATCAACGATGACCCATGTATACAACCTTCCTACAGTGCTTAAGATACGTACTTTCTGTTTCATCCATACAGTGAGTGCAAGCCTTGTACCCCTTGTTGGACTGTCCGGATAGGTTGCTAAGTGCAGGCCAATCGTTGATGGTTACGAACAGCAGCGCTCGTAGGTTAAACTCCTCCTGTTTGTCCTCGTCCCACACGGGGACACCTTCCTTCTTCCACAACTGTTTAAGATCTTCGACCAGTGGTCTTAGGTACACGTCGATGTCGTTACCAGGTTGCTTGGGGCCTTGAATAATAATCGGCATCATTATGTACTTCCTCTTCATGCATAGCCAGGGGGGGAGGTTGTAGATACACATCGTAACGGGCCAAGTGCTATGGCCGCTGCTCATCTCTCCAAAAGGATTCATGCCATCCGTACTCAAACCAAACCGTATGTTTCGTGCGTCCTTTCCAAATTCTTTAAATTTTCTGTCGATGTTTCGCCACTGCGAACCATCGGCGGGGTGTCTCAGCATCCCGTCCTGTTGACGCTCTTCAGCGTGCCATCGCAACATTCTAGCATTCCCCTTGTTCCTGAACAAACGCCTTAGCCATGGTATTATAGGGAAATACCACATCACCTTAGCAGGAATTCTCTTCTTTGTTAGCTGCCCGTCAACTTCTCCTGGATCGTCCCGTCTAATCTTGTATCGTAGTGCTTTGCAAACAGGGCATGCTTCTAGGTTCTCATACTCCTCACCGCGATATAGGATACAATCGTTCGGACATGCGTGAATCTTATGAACTTCCAGTCCTAACGGGCAGACTATCTTCTTAGCCTCGTACGTTGTCTCGGGCAATTTGTTTCCCCCCGGAAGAATGTTCTTGACGAGTTTCAATAAATCGCCAAATGCCTTGTCACTAACCCCATTTTTTGCCTTCCATTGCAACAACTCCAGAGTGGTATCCAACTTTTTGTGCCCCTGCTCACAACCTGGGTACAACGAAGTTCTGTGGTCCTCCAACATCTTGTCCAATTTATGGGCCTCCTTTTCACTTTCGCAGTCTTCCCTGGCGTCCTGCAACATCTGACCAAGATCATCCGCAACGTCGTTACCATCAGCAGCTATTTCCTCCTCGCCCGTTTGATTTCCTTCAAATCCAACATACTGAGCAAAGTCCGGAATATTGTCGTCTTCCACTTCATCTTCTTCCATTTCAACACCTTGCTCTCCGTGGGATGTCCAACAATTATAGCTTGGCATGAACCCCGACTCAAACAAGTGGAAATGAATAGTCCTGGATGCAGAATACTCCTTCTGATTCTTACACTTATTGCATGGACAACAAATAAAACCCCTTTGCCTGTTAGCTTCGGCCACTCTCAAAAAATAGTGCACGCCGTCAATAAACTCTTTGGACCGCCGGTCAGCGTACATCCATTGCCGATCCATCTACATGAGTCAAAAAAACCGCACACAAATAATTATTCTTACAATAATGATAGTCATACAATAATTATAAGATATCTTTATTCATACAAAAATCATAAAATATTACACCAAATAATTCTTAAAAACTATTTGTAAAGTTTTAAACTAATTTTAATGTGTTTTACTTCTTTTAATTTTTATTTTAGTTTGTTTTCTATTATTTAATATTAACTTTCACTAGAGTTTTCCTTCTCAACTATTTTATAAAACCTTGTTTAGCAAATGAACTAAATTTCTATATATTCTTTCTTCCCCACACACATTTTCTCTCTCATCAACTTACAACTAAATTTTGGAGACAAAAAAAGTGTGCAAAACATAGGTGCAAATGTAGTATGACAAAAAAAACATTGGAGGATGAAGTTGCAAACCGTTTAGGCACCTCCGATTTGTATGTAATCACCAAAATAAATTCAATAGAAATTTTGGCATGACCTCCCCTCTTTTTTGAAGAAATTTTGAAGCTTGCTCGGGCAGCTGGAGGAGGAAGAAGACATATATATAGGGGTGGGACTTTAGTCCCGGTTGGTAGCACCAACCGGGGCTAAAGATCACCGGGATCATTAGTCCCGGTTGGTATTACCAACCGGGACTAAAGTTAAGATCTTTAGTCTCGGTTGGTAGCACCAACCGGGGCTAAAGATCTTTAGCCCCGGTTGGTGCTACCAACCGGGACTAAAGATCCCGGGGGGGCCTGACAGGTCCTGACAGCATTCGAACCGGGACTAAAGATGATCTTTAGTCCCGGTTGGTAACACAAACCGGGACTAAAGATCAAATATGCCCGTTACCCTTTTGAACCGGGACTAAAGATCATCTTTAGCCCCGGTTTTTATTGCATCCGGGACTATTGTGGAAATCGGCCGACCGACGAAAGATGGTTTCTCCACCAGTGCATACTCCCCTTTTGCACTTGGAAAAGTTACCAGGAAATCCACTCAACAATGCTAAGGAGCTAGCTGTTGCAAAAAGCATGTGAATCCATTCAAGCCACTTTCTAGCGAAAACTCATATGTTGCATGATAGAGATAAATGCATCATGCTAAATTGTATTAAAATACGTTTCAAATCCAGCTTGAGCTATACTATCTCCATTTTTTATTATTGACACTTATGGATATACTCAAAAGGCTAAGCATAGTAATCTTGTATTCTCCTATGCTTCATGAAACTGTATTGGTTCTCAGGAACCACTTCAAGATCAAACCTTGAAGCCTGTCAGCCAAAAGTCGTCAAAAGTGTCGAACTAACACTCATCAAAAGATATTGGCCGAAAATCATTTATGGTCTCGGGGGACACCTTTTTAGGAACCAGCTAGATTATAAAAACCTTGAGTAATGATTTTCTAGTATTCTTGTAACACCCAAGGTAACCACGTAGCTAGAGTGCCACACCAAAACACCCTCAAAACCACTAACTCTCAAAATTACTAGAAATTTCGACAGAGTCTCCTCTAAAATACGGACATCTACGATAGGCAGTTATAAGATAAATCAATAAAGAATTAATACGCACATTCCAAACCATCCTAGCTCCATAAATTCCACAAGAAAATACGAACCAATACTTTAATTGACCATTACAAGTTCTACGCAAAACTTATACTAAGTAGAATCATTATCTAAAACCAAATTTCAATAGTGCAATAAAATGTGTGGTCCAAGGATGCTACTCCCGTCCCATGCAGATCCATATCATTAGGTACCTAAAAACCAAATAAAACACAAGAGTGAGTAAAAAATACTCAACAAGTATAATATTGAACTAGTAAAACATACATAGGTTTAGTGCAATAAGAAACCGATATAAAAGATTGGAATTTCTTTATTTTACACGGAAGAAGTCAAAAGGTAGTAGTTCCTTCCCGGGCAGGTGTGAATATCCTCTTAGCATTACCAGTAAGCCGAGCAAGCGTGATCAGCGCTTCTCAAGGATCATGAATAAAGATTCAAATTGCACTCCCATGGCTATGCATAGTACTTAAATAATGTATAAAAAATCATCCGGAATAATGAAGCAGGAATAATGTCGTGAACTTGAATATGAATGAAATATCAATATGTAGCATAATGCCAAAACCACACAATTAATAATAATAAGCCTTCGAATAATAATTGGGTAAGTGAAACTAAACAAAACAATCCAGTTTATCCATCATAC
This sequence comes from Oryza sativa Japonica Group, assembly GCF_034140825.1. NCBI lineage: Eukaryota > Viridiplantae > Streptophyta > Magnoliopsida > Poales > Poaceae > Oryza > Oryza sativa. The sequence goes on from NC_089046.1 coordinate 19,130,356, forward strand.
AAGTTCGTCTTGTACTTGCCTTAACTCCTTCGATAACCCGACTCAACTCCTCCAACATTGGAACACTCCACACCTTTGGAGAAAAACTATGAATAAACCACTATATTCAACTAATGATAGTTACAAAGGATATTTACTAAAATTGAAACCTAAATCATGTAAACTTTTTACCGATTTGTATTAAACAATCTATAACAGTTTCATTACTGTTTTATGCGTACCTCGCAAACCGTCTAATGGAATCTGGCAAATAATGCAACTTAGATCATCTAGACAAAATTGCCTACAACTTTCATGTTGGGCAAAAAATCTTCGGTATGATTCCATTGTAGCTTGCTGATCAATCTTGGTGATACATATTACTGTGTTGGTATAGAGATTGCTGGTATGTTTTTTTAAGATATGAAAGATTACCAGCAACGGAGGTATGCTCTGTGCCTTTTGCATTCTCTGCCTTAGCTTCTGCCGCTTGGAGGCAGATGGCGCCGGGCCATCCGCCAGCCGTTCTCCGGCCGCTGTAAAAGCCGGCCAGAGACAGTGGCCGGTGTAGGACTGAATAGTAAGAACTAAGCCAACTAGAGGGGGTAAATGGCTGGTGTATCCAAAAACTAAAACTTTTAGCGGAAATAAAAGTTACCCTCTATTTCGATGAATCGTGGTCTGACCGAAATAAAAGTTACCCTCTATTTCGATGAATCGCGGTCTGACCGAAGATGATGCACCGGTCTGACTGCCTGGAAGCCGTCGGTCTGACTGAGATTGATTCTCCGGTTGGACCGCCGAGATCTGAAACCGCCGCCAATCTGACCGTCACTGACTTGCCAGTCTGATCACCGCGATGCCGCCGTTCTGACCGCCGTTGTCTCGCCGGTTAGACCGCCGAACCCTAGCAAATACAAATCGAAGAACGCTTGATGTAGATGACAACTTTATTACTTTTCTATATGTTTACAAAGTGCGCAACAACAACACTTCTCACGAAAATCTCGACTAAACTCGAAACCCTAACTCAACTCTCAACTCAATGCTATCAAAAGCGATACCAGGAGGACACACCCTCCCTCTTTATTTATACATAAGGCCAAACTCATACGAGAAGTCCTAATCCACCTAGGAAACCTTTCCGTACAAGAAACCAACTATACAAACTCCAATCATACCAAATTTGGACTCCTTCCAAATTCGACTCCGCATCCCATACGCACACAACATCTCCATCGTATGCCATATGAAATCTTCACCAACCACGTGTATTGATCTTTAGCCTAAGTATCTCGCATGATATCTGACCGTCCGGACGTCGCCTTATCTCCAAGTCGACTCCTGATCCATCACTGTCAATACTCTCCCGAGGCATTAAGTTACCTGCACATGAATCAAATAAAGAAACCATATTTCGAGACCAAGCTATCTCCAACTTGACTCATTGTTAGCAAACAACAGTATTACATATGTATAGTATCCATCTAGAAGCCATAAACATGAAACAATCACAGATATCTAACGAAACAATCCGAAACCGAAACAGACACAGAGTCGGCCGGTCAGACCGCAGGCTGGCCGGTCCAACCGTTCGCATACCTCCCGTCTGACCGTCCACACCAGCCCGCTCTGACCGAACCCGACAAAACAGCAAACCCTATTCATCACCTGAAAATCAATCATCTCGAAAACCACTTCGCCAATAATCTCTAAATATCAAAAGTGATAATCTCAGATACCAATTGTTCACCACAGAATAAGAATCAAAAACATTTTGATTTTACAGCCAGTATCGGTGCCGAGCCCGATCGAGCGAGCCAAGCAGCGGGAGAAACACAGCCACAGCCAACAGATTGCCGTATCCAACAATAACAGCGTAGCAAGAGAGTCCAACAACACTACTACGTGTTGATATATTCGATCGTACGATAATTAATTAATTACGTACTGATATACACTACTTAAAAATTATTTTTGTAGGCGAGGCTTCTTCTAGCCTCCAGACCGTAACATCGTCCGCCTGCAATAATGTGAATCCCAAAGAGAGATAAAGCTCGATCGTATGCGAAAATAAACTTATTTTCGTATGCACATTTTTTTACCTTCTTGCTGACACTTCCCTGGAGTAAACCTTCTCAAAGTCGCATAGTGAGCAACATGGGCTTCCAGATTACATGAACGTTTTTTTCTAGATCAATGGTCGGGAGGACCCGGCTTGTATTGAAAGCCAAAATGCTAGGGATGCCAGCTTTACAAAACATGGCTCAGGGATTCTTAATCTAATCGCACCCAGATCAGGTAGGCAAAAGCTCAACGGCAAGCAAAAGTATAGTTCAGATTTCACAGTTCGGCTACAACAGAAGGCCAGAACAACGTCCTAGCCAAAAGACCCAACAACTGTAGCGAAACTGGCACAACTCCGTTCTGAACTTTTCAACCAACTCCAGCTCCATTAAGTCATCTCAATGTTGCTCCACCCTATTTTTGCTTCATGATCAGCACCTCCAGGTCAGTCCTCTCCTCCAGCCGGTGTAGAGGCCTCCACTTGTCGTGACAGTGGCTCGACACATTTCCATCTCCAATGATATCAATAATGTTGGTTCTCCAGATGACATCTTGAATCGCCTTATGCAAGATAAGATTCTTGATAGCAATAGCGACTTCAACGCACTACTACAAAATATCAAATAGGTGTCGCCACTATAGGTGCCGGTTGGAAAAACCGGCGCCTATGTAGGGTTGAGAACCGGCACTTATGTGAGTTTCTGTGGAAGTGAATGGGGTGTCAGATGGGACATCAAGGACGTGAATGTTTGCCCCCTAAATAGTTCCTAATGCTTACCATGCCTAATAATGTATTAGAGCAAATGACTTCGCGGGTGTAACGTAGAATCTTATAATTTGAGAAAACCCTCGAGGGAAGGGATGGCAAAAGTCTAGCCTTGTATTGTTGCCCACCAATTTCGATACTCAGTTCAAGTATATTAATTTTGCATGTGTACGGTGGTGTGTGCGCGTGGTGTCAACTATAAAGGGGCTAATCTATCTATACGGTTCAGCTACAGGAATTGCAACAATTAAGAGGAAGGTAGCACTGCTAGAAAAATCATTTTTGCAGGCGGCCAAACGTAGTTTTTTCAGGCGAGGGGAATGACCACCTATAGACCAACGACTGTGAAATGCGTAATGGCCCGCCTTCGAAAATCCTCTGGACGAACAAAAAAAAATCACATCCCGCCAGCCCCGCGCCTCGCCGCTGCCGCCCTCCCCCGGCCTACCTCCGGCCGGATCTAGGAGGGGAGGGGAGGGGACAGGAGCCGCGGCGGGAGCCGACGCCGCCGCCCCGCATGTCGTCGTCGCCGCCCCGCGCCTCGCCGCCGCTACCCTCTCCCGGCCTCCCTCTAGCCGGATCTGGGAGGGGAGGGGAGCCGCGCCGGGAGCCGCCGCCGCCACCCCACGCGTCGTCGTCACCACCCCGCGCCGTGGATGGCCCCGCGCCTCACCGCTGCCCGCCGCCCTCCCCCGGCCTCCCTCCGGCCGGATCTAGGAGCGGGGAGGGAGATGGGGAGCCGCCGTCGCCGTCACCCCGTCCGTGCCGCCGTCACTATCCGCGCCGCCGCCATCTCTCCCCCTCCTCCGGCCAGATCTAGGAGCAGGGAGGGAGAGAGGGGGAGCCGCCGCCGCAGTCGCCGTCCACGCCGCTGCCGTCGCTCCCCCTCCGGCGGGGAGGGAGGGAGGGAGGGGAGGGGATGGGGACGGGCCCGGTGGGGAGGGGGTGGAGGAGAAGTGTTGAGGGAGAGAGAGAGAGTTCAGTGGGAAATGAGTGGTGGGGAGGGGGTGGAACAGAAGATAAGGAGTTAAGTTATTTTTTTAAGGTAGGTACGATTTTTGCATGCGGACTACATGAGGTTCGCCTGCAAAAATCATATTTTTCCTGGCGCCGCTTAAGTGGTCCGCCTGCGAAGGCGGGCAGCGAACTTCACCCTGATTTATATTTTTGTAGGCGGTCATTTGGCTCCAAGGCTATGTCCGCCTGCGAAAAAAAGACCCCTACGTCAGGAAAAATGCTTTTTCTAGTAGTATAGCACATTTGAATTTACTACGGTTGTTAGGATGAAATGAATTTAGGGGCTTGTTCACTTTGATGCCATTTTCAACCATACTATTTTTTAAGCAAAGTTGCCAAAAAAATGTCTACGTTTAGTTTGTTGCCAAATTTAGTCAATACATAAAAAATCTTGCCAAAATTTTGGTAATATTGCTATTTTGCCAAAATTATTTGCCAAAATTTTGGCATTACCAAAATTTGGTAAGGTTTATTTTAGCTATAATCTAAACAGGCCCTAGATCTTGGCATGCACTTAGAGTAAGTCTAGTAGTATAGCCCAATGCTTAATCCAAATATTGCCACATCTGCATTAATACCATAATAATAAAAGCATTGTTCTTTAAAGGCAAAATTTGCTACAGTATATCCAAAAAATGTGTAATTAGCTGGAGGACAATGTAAAAACGGGTATTTGCTGTAGGGCATTGCAAAAAATTGGTAATTGGCTGCTGGACACCTATAGCATTATTTTATTATTTTATTATTTGTCCTTGGCTCAAATAACTCCAACACGCGCCCCACATGGAAGTCCCCTCTCCCTCTCCTTCCCAGACAGGCCCGGTGGCGGAGCGGCGATCCGCGGCCGCGGCAGCGGTGCCGGCCACGTTCGCCGTCGAGAGGGGTCGGGAGGGCGGGGGGGTTACGTGCAGCCACGCCGCCGTGACATGAACATCTGGGTCATCAGCTTCGACACCCGCCTCTTCACCACCGTGTACTCGATAATAAAGTAAGGTGAACTATCAATCAACCATCAGAGACGAATAATCTTTCGCCGACGACGGCAAGCTGCCGGCCGCCGCCACGCTGTAGCGCCACGCCGCCGTGGCCTCTGTCGCGCTGCTGCACCTGGCCGTCATCCCGCACCGCCCCACGCCAGCCGCCTCCTGCTCAGGCGTGCACTCGCGTGGTGAGAAAGGGGATCGAGAGAGAAGCAAGAAGAAAGAACAGAGAGAAGAGAGAGAACAAGAGAGAAAAGAATAAAGAAAAAGAAAAAAAATCAAAGGGTAGAACCGTATTTACACAACTGTTTCTCTCTCCTTTTCCTCCAAAAATAATAAAATAATGCTGTAGGTGTCCAGCAGACAATTACCAGTTTTTTACGATGGCCTACAGCAAATACACGTTTTTACGATGTCTTCCAGCTAATTACACGTTTTTTAGATGTCCTGTAGCAAGTTTTGTCTTCTTTAAACTATCATTTTCCTCCTAGTGCCATGCCCTATCTCTCCTGATGTAAGTGGCAGTGCATGGCATTGAATTGCTGGTATTGCTCAAGCTTGCCTTGGAGCACGAGTAGAGCCAGCGTTTAAACAGTCACCCGCTTATACCTTCTCTCTCCTTCAGCTCATTATTAAAATCGATATAATAGGCCTATAGCTGGTTATTGTACCTAGTCTTATGCGACAGTAAGCTTGACACAAAATATACCATTTACTAGCTAGTAGGTTTGTAGGTATATATAATTCAGTTCGATAGCCAGCCGAGCAAATTAACTAAAGCTACGGTATTAATGGACGGCGATCGCTACCCGGTGGACGTGCTCACAGAGATACTCAGGCGCCTCCCGCCGATCAGTGGCCGGCGGTGTCTCTGTCTCGTCTGCCGGCATTGGCAGGACACGATCGACGACCGCGACAACCCGGAGAGGCAGCACAAGTCCACCAAGCCGCTCATCTATTGTATGTGCAAACATGGCTTCCCGTCCACGTACGTCACATCGATGACCTACGCCACGGTGGCGGCAATGGCAGCGGCCACAGCAAGCTCATCGTGGAGGACGTGACTATTGTTGGCCAAAAGGCCAATAGCCAGATGGCTCGGTCCACGGCACAAAGATTTGGCTCGGCCCGGCCTGATTGATGTGACATGTCAGGCCCATGTCGGCTCAATCCGACTGTTTGGGTCGAACTTGGGCCTCTTCCTTGGTACGATATGCTGGCCCAGCACGGTCTGGTCCAACGATCAGAGAAGCAAAATAGACTTATTCCAAGGAGAAGCACGGTGTGTTTGTCGTGCCTTTCGGCTACCCCGTCATAGCCTGAGTCTTATTAAGCCATGCGTGGACTGTTGTGCAGCCCGTGAACGGTCACGACATGGCCCGGCATGTCGATCGGGCCATGCAGCTCCGACTGATCTCGGGTCATGCCTGATCATGCCTAGGTCAGTCGGGGCTGGTCAGCCCATTTGACTATCTATACATGTGACCCCCTGCCTAATCTTTCTCCTCCAATTCAACATGAAACGATTTTTAGATGCATCCAAGAGTTTGTGGCCGTTACTACATCGATCTCAGCCCTTTCTACGAAGCATTCTATTCCATCCCGGCACGAGAAAATTGGCAACCAAACGACAGCACAAAATTAGTCAAAAAATCCGGAAGAAGCGAGACAGAGCGAAGCTAGCTAGCTAGCTACCGCGCGCGCGCCACCGCCGACGCCGAGAGCGCACCATGGAAGACTACTTGCCGACCGACGCCTTCGTCAAGATCCTCCTGCGCCTCCCGCCACCGCTTCCGCCTCGTCTGCCGGCGGTGGCGGGACCTGCTCGACGAGCGCACGCCGCGGATCCACGCCCGCGCCAAGCCGCTCGCCTTCTTCACGCGCGGCCGCCACGCGGCGCAGCCTGGGTCCTCCGCCTACGTCTACGACGACGACCTGTCCGGCGAGTTCGTCTGCTGCCGGCAGGTCTGGTGCGGTGGCGCCGCCGTGGCGGCGGGGCTCATCATGTTCGGCTGCCGCAACGGCATCCTCGCCATGCTGGACGAACGCACCGGCGACATCACGCTCGCCAACCCGGCCACCGGCGAGACGCTCGCCGTGCCGCCGCCGCCACGGCTGCCTCGGAACTGTGCGTTCCACCGCACCGCCGTCGGCTTCGGCTACCACCCGACGACGGGGAGGTACAAGGTCGTCCACCTCCCCGTCCGCGGCGAGGCCTCGGCGTTCGGCGTGGTGGAGGTCTTCACGCTGCGGGGCTCGAACGCGACATGGCGGGAGGTGGTGGCGGCGCCGCCGCCGGCCGGTTCGAGCTGCGACGTGGACTGCGGCCTCGTGAGCGTCGACGGCGCGATGTACTGGATCGCCATGGGCGGCGGCGCCGCCGCCATCATGTCGTTCGATCTCGAGCATGAACGCGTTGCCCACGTCACGTCGCTTCCGGCCATGGCGAGAAGAAAACTGGCCGCGGGCCGCTGCTGCCACCTGACGGTCAGTGGCGGAGCCGGGATAAAAACATAGTGGGGGCTAAACTAAAAGTGTCATATAAATTGGCTATATGTCTAATACAAAGTATAAATATACTATATGTTAGCAGTGTTCTTTTTGACATCTTCGCAATCTAGCAATATAACAAAGTAGCAAACTAGGAATCACAAACAAAATTTTCAATTCAATATCTCTATGATTTCTTGAAGGCTTGATCTATTGATTTTAAATGACAAATCATAAATTTTATATACCTCAATTCCTGAAATCCTCGATCTGATGTTCTGGCCTTCTGGGTGCTGCTAGCTGTTGCCGCGGTGCCGCCCTTTGCCCATTGCCCAGGCGCCGCGCCGCGCCGCCGCCACCGCCGCATTCCCCCGCCGGCCGCTGGCCGGCCTGCGCCCTGCTTGCTTCCGCCCGCCTGCGTCCTGCTTGCTGCCATGTGCCCGCACCCCCGACTCCCAGGTCCCCCCGCCGGCCGCCGCAACTCCATAAGCTGTCGCCCCATCGTGTGACTCGCGCTCGTCTGCCGCCCGCCGCAACTCCACAAGCCATCGCCCCATCGCATGACTCGCTCTCGTCTGTCGCCGCCACACACGAATGCGAACAGGAGGAGGCCAAGAGCGACGCCTCTCTCTGCGCTGGAGGTAGGAGATTAGGGTTGGGTAGGGTTATGGGGATATTTTGGGCCTTCTTAGTCTCTTGGGCCTTCTAAAAATCTCAGACAAAGTCTATCTTAGCTCCTCTCGGGATTAAAATTGTAGGGGGATATTGTGGGGGCTTTAATGGTTCATTACGGGGTAGTGGTGGCTCAAGCCCCCACCGCCCCCACGCTGTCTCCGCCACTGCTGACGGTGATACAACGAAGGCTGGCAGTCGCCATCACGGCCTCGGACGTCACCGTCATCGAGACGGATACTCCTACAGTTGAGGTACAAGAAATTAATTACAAGGTAGTATATGGTCGTGTTTAGTTCCAAACTTTTTTTTTCAAACTTTTCAATTTTTTCATCACATCAAAACTTTCCTACACACACAAACTTTCAACTTTTTCGTCACATCATTCCAATTTCAACCAAACTTCTAATTTTAACATGAACTAAACACATCGTATATTTCATATATTTCATGGTTGGTACTAAGAGCATATATGTTGATTATATTTATTTGTTTATTAACACATAAGATTTTCAATTCAATTTCTGGCACAAGCCTTCGGCGACAGTACATTTTTGCATTGGTGTGTGCTATTGGCACCAGGAGCATCACCAAGATATTTTCGAAATTCTATCCACAAAATTATGTTTTAGAATTCACAAACAGAATTTAAAGTGTGAATATATTGATCTATATCCAAGTGATATCTCAAAATTGACTTCCAAGTGATATCTTAAAATTGACTTGCAAAATTTTTTAAGTGGGCCACCTGTAAACTATAAAAAAAATCATTTTTTTTCTCTTGGTCCCACGTGATCACCCGTTCGTGGGTGTCGACCGATCGCAAGCGCGCTTGAAGAGATGCAAGAAAGCGCGATCGAGAGCAAGCATGGCCGTGCATTTGTAAAGAGCGACAACTGGATATAGGGTTTTGAAATTTTGTTCTCTGTATGGGGCAATTGTTGGATCCTTTTTTCCATTAAATCCCTCAAAATATTGTGTTTGGGTTCTATATCGCAATTCTGTTGGATATGTTTTAACCCCTTTGTCTCTTCTTAGTACCAACAAAAACGCTACATTAGCCACTAATATTATTGCTCCCTCTGGTCATTAATATATGTCTCATGCCCAGGGAAAAATATTTCGAGTACATGCAAAAAAAACTCATTAGCACATGATTAATTAAATATTAATTATCATAAACTTGAAAAATAGATTTATTTGATTTTTGTAAACAATTTTTATATAGAATTTTTTTTAAAAAAAATACATTTAGTAGTTTGGAAAATGTGATAACGAAAAATTAGAAGTTAAAGTTTATAGTTGGAGTATAGAACGGGGCCTTAGTTAGTACCAACAAAAACACTAGGCCTTAGTTAGTACCAACAAAAACACTACATTAGACATTCTCTTGGTGCATGAAAAGAGGTACCCACTGAAATATTTATTTATCTGCTAGGGCTAATATTATTTATTATTGCACCCTCTAGTCACTAATTTTATTTTACACTAAAATTAGTACTAATGGTTAATGGTTAAAGTTGAAATTAACAGCGTCATATATTTAACTTTAGAGGGATTAATATATAGGCCGAGTTTAGTTCCAAACTTTTTCTTCAAACTTCCAACTTTTCTATCACATCAAAACTTTTCTACACACAAACTTTCAACTTTTCCGTCACATCGTTCCAATTTCAACCAAACTTCTAATTTTAGCGTGAACTAAACACACCTATAGTTTGCATTAATTAACCTTGGATGACTGATGTTGGTACAGGTGTGGGTACTCCATAAAGGACGACGCAAGCAGAGGTGGATCAACCAGTACAGGGTGGTTGGGATGGACACGTACCACAAGCAGCTCACACGGCCATACTTCTTCTTTTCCCATGGAGAACACTACATGATCATCACTTGGCGGTTTCCATACATTTCCATGCGTGCACACCGGCTCAAAAAAGGCGACGGGGAGCCAAAGGAGATGGCTTTGTTGGAGCAAGGGACGAGCATCCAGGTTTTCTCCTACGTCGAGACAACGGAGACACTGAGGTAGTGCAGGATGTGTTTCTTGGGTATAATTTGATGGTTGGAACAAGAACGCGAATAAATGTGGTTGGAGAGCGTCAGCCTCATGGTTTTCGCTCTATGGAATTAGCCGCAGCCAAAATTTAAAACTTATTTTTTTAGTGTACTTTCTTTTTTATACTGGCCTTTTTATAAAAAAAAGATGACATTCAACTATGTGCCGGTACCTATTACGTTTTATAGTAGTGCTACAGATAATTTTCTTTTCCTGCTAATAAGGTGTTTTTGCTTATAATCAACTCGTGGCCATTCTATATGGGACCTATCATCTTCAAACGCGCGCGCGGACACAAAGAGAGACATGCATCTAAGTGTTTAGTGTTGGGGAATAACCCCATGCTTAGAGTGTTGTATAGGCTAATGCATAAAATAACTAAAATACCCTTGAGCTGATGGTGTACATATATATCAAATCAAAGGGCAAAGATGCAATCTCCCATTACATATGAATAAAATGAACCCTCCAAGGGCAAGGGTGGGGATCTCTCCCCCCATTCCACTCATTCTCATCCTCTCCCATCCACTCTCTTGGTCCAAACAGGATCAAGCTTGGGTTCCCTCCCATTAGAGGGATGCCCTTGCCATGCATGTTAGATTTTGTTCCAACATTTAGTAGCATCATGATCCGTATAATTCGGTCTACACTACTATACAGATGTGATTATCCTGGACGGCGGCACATTTTGGTTCCAGGCGGGCCATAAGTGGCTCCGCCTGGAACCAGGTGAATGCTGGGGTCAGGCTATTGGCCGCACGGGATAATCGACTACCCCGTGCGGTCCGCTTAAGACAACTTCACGGGATAAAACTATTATCGCGTGCGGTTGTCTTAAGCGGACCGCACGGGGTAATCGATTATCCTGTGCGGCCCACAGTAGGCGACTGCTTGCGATGGTCGGGGGGCATATAAGCCCCCAGCCCGACCGTTGCCATGAATTTCCGGCGTTTTCTCTCTCCTAAACATCCACAAATTAGGGGGGGGGGAGTTTTTCGACATCAAATCTAGGGGAAGTTTTTCGACCTCAATTCTTTGATTGGGTTCCACATAAAAGGTGTAGAGCTTGTTCTCCTCCTTCATTTGCTTCCATTTTTGTCAGTTTTCATCGGTGGAATGCGAGGAAACTTGCACTTTTATTAATGGAATAGTGTAGGCACCTTTTTGTTTTTTTTATTTTTTTAGCAAATACATAATGCAATCTTTTACATCTTTATAAAAGTTTTTAGTACCTACATTGAAAAGTTGGGTTTGCCTCTATTAAGTTTATTTTCATTTGGATGAAAGGACGATTATTTTCATTTTTTAGAAATGGACAGTATTCTATTAATGCTTAAAATTGCTGCGCGGCTGTTTAAATATTCCGTAAAACTTTAAATTACTAGGTGATTAGTTCCCTCCAATTTAAATACATTCATGTTTGAATCGGGCATCGATGTATTAATGACAAGCTTTATTTTAGGTCATGGATCGGACATAGATGCACAACACGAAAAGAGCTCATCCAACATTCTTGAAGGAAGCAGCCAAATTTGTTGAGCTTGCAAAGGCACATACTGTGAGGGAGAATTTGAGGAGCATTTTTTGCCCATGCAAAGTTTGTAAGAACAAAATTTTGCTGCAAGATCTAAATGAAGTATTGTCGCACATCGTACAACGAGGATTTAACAAGGGCTACGAGATATGGACTTTTCATGGGGAAGTTGGTGGTCGTAACAAAGAGTTAGATAATTTCTGTTTTGATGATGCAGAAAACTTTATAATCGAAGACATGCCACAGGGAAACATCCCGGAATAAGGTGGCTCAGGTATAGAGAATGAAGGTATTGATTTTGATCTGGAAGATATGTTGCGGCACGTTGAACCAGAGGTCCTAACTGGTACAAGACGAGGGTTGGACAATTGAGAAGCGTTGGAAAAAGCAGCGAAGGAGCTTATGTATGACGAAGCCAAAGGATGCGACAAGGACTATTCGGCCCTGCGCTCGGTGCTCGAACATCTCAGATTGAAGGCCAGACATGGATGGTCGGACACGAGCTTCAATGATTTGATGGATCTTTTGAGAGTTATACTTCCTAAGCTAAACCTGCTTCCGACGAACACATATCAAGCGAAGAAATTGATATGTCCATTGTCTCTAGGTGTTCAAAAGATCCATGCATGTGAAAATCATTGCATACTGTACCGCAAGGAATTCGCGGATTTAAACTCTTGCCCAACATGTGGGACGAGTCGGTACAAGACGGGCAACAGAGCCTCCGATGGAGAGGCGGTCGACAAAGATGATGCACCGGTGGATGAGAACAAAAAGATTCCTAGGATGGTGATGTGGTACGTGCCAGTTAAAGATCGCCTGAAGCGGCTATATTCCAACCGAGACGACGCCAAGTTGATGAGATGGCACCAGGAGGGTAGGAAAAATGACGGTAAGATCCGACACCCCGCCGATGCTCGACAGTGGAAAAACTTTGATGCACTACACCCGGAATTTGCAAAGGACCCGAGAAATGTAAGGTTTGCATTGAGCACGAATGGAATGAACCCGTTCGGTGACCTAAGCAGCACACACAGCACCTGGCCAGTTCTGCTAACGATGTACAACTTGCCTACATGGATTTGCCAGAAGCGAAAGTACATTCTTTTGTCTATCCTTATACAAGGTCCAAGATAGCTTGGGATTAACATAGATGTGCTTCTGGAACCATTGATGGAGGACATGCAAGAGCTGTGGGAGGAAGGGTTACGAATGTGGGACGAGTACCGTAGGGAACATTTTACTCTGCATGCCATCATATTCGTTACGATCAACGACGTACCGACAAACTTTTCACTCTCGGGCCAGTTTAAGGGGAAGTTCGGATGCCTCATATGTATCGACAAGACGTCGTACAAGTACCTCACCTCGTCAACCAAGGGTGTTTACATGCGTCATCGTCGGTTCTTACCTCAGAGGCATAGGTGGCGTGCGAAGGCCAGATTATTCCACAATATAGTAGAGAACGATCTTGCTCCTGAAATACGAACAGGTCACTCTGTCTTCGAGCTGACAAAGAACATTAAGGTTGTCTTCAGCAAGCCAAAGAAGAAGCCCGTCAAGAGGAAAAAACGGACGGATCAGGACACAACTGATGCACCTTTAGAGGAAAGTAACCTGCCCTTCAAGAAGCACTCAATTTTTTTCAGGTATCTTGATTACTAGAAAGACCTGGAGGTTCAGCATGCCATCGACGTAATGCACCTTGAGAAGAATGTGTTTGATAGCACCATTGGCACTTTACTGGACATCCCGAGTAAGGCGAAAGATGGGTTGAAGTCCCGGACCGACCTCGTCAATTTGGACATAAGGCGTGAGCTTCACCCAAAAGAGCTGCCAAATGGGAAGATCGATATTCCTCCGGCTTGCTACTCACTAACACCCGACGAGAAAAAATCTTTATGTAGATGCTTGCATAGTGTAAAAGTCCCGACTGGTTTCTCAGCGAACGTCAGAAAACTTGTATCTTTGAAAGATTTGACCATCTCTGGGTACAATGCTCATGATTGTCACAAGATGTTAACAGTCTTCCTACCGATTGCCATAAGAGCGGTCAAGCCAGTTCACACTCGGTTAGTGATAATAAAGTTGTGCTACTTTTTCAATCGAGTATCACATAAGGTTTTTGATTCTGAAGAGTTAGGCCCCCTTCAAAAATTTGCAATCGAGACAGCGTGCCAGCTTGAGATGTTTTTTCCTCCAGCTTACTTTAACATGATGGAGCATCTGATTGTCCACATCGTACCTCAGATTATCGAGATTGGTCCACTATACATACACCAGATGTGGGCGTACGAGAGGTACATGTCCATGCTGAAAGGGTATGTCCGTAACCGAGCTCATTCGGAAGGATCAATGATAGAGGGGTACACAACTGAGGAGATGGTAGAATGCTGCATAGATTACATGAAGGACGCCGAACCCATCGGTGTGACCCCCCCTTTACACGAGGGCCGGTTAGCTGGGACGGGGATCGTAGGCAAGAAAAGGTTCTATGATGAGGACTTCAAAGATGTAGCGGAAGCACATAGCAGTGTTTTGCAACAGCTCGCCATCGTCGAGCCGTACATTCAGGAACACATGAGAAAGATAAGAGCCCGCAACCCTAGAAGAACGGCCATTTGGATTTGTAAAGAACAGAAATGGAAATTTCTTGAATGGTTGAAGGAGAAAGATCTGTCGTTGGGTGATTCGCTGGAGGAAAAAGCTTTACGCAGGCGAGCAAAATGGCCCAACTAGCCTTGTGACCTCATGGCAAGGGTACGACATCGGCAGATATAGGTTTTACACGATGTTCAAGGACAGGAAAAGCGCAGCTCAGAACAGCGGAGTTCGGGTGGAGGCGTTTGACGCATCAGGTGAGAAGAAGTCTTACTACGGGATCATACAAGATATTTGGGAGCTGGACTATGGCCTTAACATACAGATCCCGGTGCTACGATGCCAATGGGTTAGAGACACAACAGGCGTATTCATCGATGACTACGGCCTGACAGTTGTGGATCGTAGCAAGCTAGGACAAAAGGATGATCCGTGGGTTCTTGCTGAGCGTGTTGCTCAAGTTTTCTATGTCAGTGACCCTTCTGACGATAAGATGGCCATTGCTGTACCGGGAAAGCAAAACATCATTGGCATTGATAGCATTGAAGACGCGTCAGATTACAACCAATACGACGACGTCCCTTTGTTCACAGATTTTCCTAACCGGATCAAGGAAGTTGAGACAAGCCTTGACGAAGATCTGTTTTCGTCCGCACGGAAGGATGGTGTTTCCAAAATTGTCAAACATTAGTGAGATGTCGATCGTGTGTACTACTTTTTTTTTAAACGATTTTGCGAATGAGATGGTGTGCATGTTTATCCGTACTATATGTCGTTCTGAATTTATGTGATGGTCGAGTACTTTCTTGCAAATAAAATTCATGTCTGGTTAATTCTTTGTTAATATAGTTTTGCAGGTTGAGGGAATTTGTGGTTTAATTAACCACAACCTAAATATTGTTTGTGGTTAATCGTGATATAATTAATTATAATTATTAGTTAACTATAATTTAGATGGAATATAATAATTAATACAATCCCATGGACCTATTAACTAATATATATTTAATTTTGCTATATGAAATATAATGAAATATAATTAATATAATAAACCCCAAACCCTGAAATATAATAATTAATACAATCCCATGGAATTTTTTTTAAAAAAAAATTGTGCATTTTTTCTTCCCATGCGGGCCACTTAAGCCGCCCGCACGGGATAATCGATTATCCCGTGCGGGCCCCTAGGTCACCCGCACGCGATGTGCCGCTATAAGGGGTGGGCGGGTCGGCGAAATTTTCTAAGTCCTGGCGAAAATTTCACCGATGCCGCCAGGCTGCCAAATTTCTCCCGCCGCCGACGCCGCCAAAACTGATCCTCCCGCCTCCGCCGCCTCCTCTCCTCCTTTTCTCCTCACCCCACGCCGCCGCCTCCTCTCCTCCTCCCCCCACCGACGCCGCTGACCTCCTCCACTGCCGCCCAGTAATGGATGGAATGATGCAGTGGAATGGATGAATGATGCAGTGGATGATGCATGCAGTAGATGCAATGTTGAATGAAATTTTTGAATGAATGAATGATTTTTGGTTGAATGGATGAATGATAAGTTGATTTGTGATGTTGAGATGATGATGATATTTGTGATAGATAGATGTCTGTTTGTGATAGATAGATGATATTTGAGATGATGATGATAGCTGTGATAGATAGATGGCTGTTTGTGATAGATAGATGATATTTGAGATGATGATGATATTTGTGATAGATAGGACTTGTGCTCTTTGTGATAGATAGATGTATATGCTGTTTTATACATGTTTATATATGTTGTTTTATACATGTTTATTTTGGGTGATATATGTGGGCTGTTTTATGCCTCACTGTGGGTGGTACATGTGGGTGATTTTTGTGGGTGATATATGTGGGCTGATTTATATATGGGTGATATGTGGGCTGTGTTAGATTTGTGGCTGATATATGTGGGCTGTTTTATATTGGTGATAAATGGCCAATGATGAATGCTCAAGAACAGATCATCTACACTTGT
Source organism: Oryza sativa Japonica Group (assembly GCF_034140825.1). Taxonomy (NCBI): domain Eukaryota; kingdom Viridiplantae; phylum Streptophyta; class Magnoliopsida; order Poales; family Poaceae; genus Oryza; species Oryza sativa. The sequence goes on from NC_089046.1 coordinate 19,146,509, forward strand.
AACCTGAATTTTTTTGGGGGCACTCCACCTGTTTTTTTCTCAAGAACAGAACAACTACACTTGTGAATTTTTTTTGGGGGGGGGCACTTCACTTGTTTATTTATGCTCAAGAACAGAACAACTACACTTGTGAAATATTTTGGGGGGCACATCACTTGTTTATTTTTGCTTGAGAACAGAACAACTACACTTGTGAATTTTTTGGGGGGGCACTTCACTTGTTTATTTTTGCACATAAGAACAGACCATCTACACTTGTGGTAAATGATGAATAATTTCTGAGCTGAGGCCATATGCTTTCATAGTGTGCATAGTGATGAATATCCTTACCAATCTTGCTTTCATTACCCATCTTACGTTCCTTACCGATCTTGCATTCCTTACCAATCTCCTAAACTGAGGCCATATAGGAGTCATAGGAAAAAAATAGATATAGGAGGTGTAGTTCGTACGTTATCATGCCGCTATAATACGAAGTGTTCTAGTTGCCAAGTTGGCTTGGTCGGTTTAGTTCCTAGACGGAACCGACTAGTACAAATTGGAAAAATGGAACATTTTGTAAACATATGACATGCGTTGGCCATCCATAAAATGTGCTAGCACGTCTATTGAAAGATAGACCTCTGACTCGTACATGCGTCGGCCTTCTGGATGGACCAGGAGCTCGACGTTTGTTAAGGCCGTTCTTTCCAACCCACACAAGGTTCCGCTGCCTGCATTGTTCCAAGAGTGTCTTGGACGAAAGCAGGAAGTGGAACCTTGTTAGGGTTGGAAAGAACTGCCTTAAGGAAGTCGATGCTCTAGGTCCGTCTAGGAGGACGACTCAGCTAGGAGTTAGAGGTTTATCTTTGAACACACGAGCTAGCCATTTGATCAAAACATGTTATTACTTTGCTGTAAATATAGTCAAAATGGCAATGGACCACTGGCGTTGGTTCCCGAAAGATACCTTCGAGGTTTCTTCTACATGCGTCCGTAAAGGTGTATAGCAAACCATGGGGCGGTTATGATAGTTTAGTGGATTTGAACGAATTATCAATATTAAATTGAGTTTTAAATTGTTCCATTGTAAGAACGCGCATCGAAGATGTCGGGCAAGACAGCTCCGGCAGGCACAGAACCGATGGCACTAACAATCCCCCACACGAAGAAGCTGCCGGGAAGGTACCAGCGTCGAGCGAGGAATCGTGGCGCACACCGAGAGATCCGTTTGAGCTAGAGCTAGCGCAATTGCAGTATGAAAGACCTGAGGATGACCCAGATTATATTCCTATCGGGCAGGCGGTAATAACTGAATCCTGTCCAAATATATATATGGAATTATTAACGTTCCCCGTCGTAGCGGTCTCATGACTTAACCGTGCAGATGGCTACCCATCATTGGTCGAAACGAAGTGCCGCCAGGGTTGAACCTGATTCGGACACAGCGACCTAGGGACCACAGCAAACGGAGACAACGACGAGTGGGGGAGCTTGTCCAAAGAAAAAACGTGGCGAGAAGGGCAGGAACCTGATGCTGAAGGAGACGTACTACATTGCTGCTCTCAACAATGACGGCAAACCCGTCGAGCCGCAACATGTGAGGGCGAAGTTTAGCACCGCATGCGGCACGCTGGCAAGGCTTCATGGGCCTATCAACATGGACGACTGGAAGCACGTTAGCATACACATCAAGAACTTAATGTGGGAAGGTCTGCAGGAGCACCTTATTTATCCGCCTGGGTCAGAGGCACTTGGCAGGAAATTTGCACTGCAAACAATTGCTCATTACTGGCGACAGTGGAAGTCGGACATGAACACCCATTATGTTCAGAAGAATAAGACTACATTTGAAGAATGGGGCACCATTTCGGCAGTCGAGTGGGACAAGTTTGTGGCCAAGATGACAACGCCTGAAGCTCTAGAAAGAAGTAAGAAGATGTCGGACCTGGCGAAGAAGAACATATATCCACACAGGTTAGGGTCAAGTGGATACGCCGGTCACGAGAAGAAATGGCGAGCTACGGAGGAAAAGTTTGCGGCTGAAGGCAAACCTTTGATTGTGCACCCCCTAAACAAGCGAACAAGAAATTGGGTGTGGGAAAGAACTTCGGGGCAAGTGACAGAAGAGGGTGAGATGCTGTTGGACTGTCCGGACATCCAGAACGTGACCACGTCTCTCCAACAGATCGTCCAGAAGGAGAACACCAGGGAGTTCGTCCCTCGACAGCAGCATGATGAGCTAACCGAAGCTTTGGAAACTGCAGAACACTCCGGTAGGGTCAGAGGACAATCGTGCAGGACGGATTGGATGGTAGGGATTCCACAGGAAGCCCAATGTTACAAGAAGCGCGACACCTATAAGGCCAAGATGCGCCAGAAAATCATAGATCAAGTCACACAACAAGTCACCTAACAGTTCTACAGTCTTGCCGCACAACATCCTCAAGCCTTCCTTGACCTGGTTCCTCATGGTTCACAGTCGATGCTGATCCCAAGCTCTGTCGGGTCAGTAGAAAATACAACCTACCCGGTAGATAGTATAACTGGTCCGACACCATGCAGCCTTGTCGTTCTGATAGGGAGAGCGGGAAAAACAAAGGAGGTTACGTCCGGATTGGCGATACCGGGTAGATAGTTCCATAACAGCCTAATTTCGGCGGACTACGCAAGGGTTCAGGTCGCACGTGTTAATGGCGACCAGATGTCGTTGGAGATTGACATCGCAACACCAGAGGGGATTGAACTTCTCGGGGATGCGGTTAACCAGTTCATACTCTGGCATCGTCGTGACATCATCCTCACTGGACAGTTCACGTTGACGACACCATCTCCATCGGTGCCAAATACGGCTGCACCTCCTGCACCGCTGTCCCCTCTGATCTGCACTACCCTACCCGGATCTCCACTCCCACAGATATCACCACTTAGAGGTCCTTCTCCTCCTCCACAACAAGCCGCACCTAACTCCCCAACTCCCCTACCTCGGCAGCCGTCTCTTGCTCCTCAGTCGTATCTTGCTCCACCCCTTGACGAACGTGTGCCACCTCCCCAGCCAGATACATCAAAGGAGCAGCCAAATACCTGTGAAGCTCGGAAGCTCATACTTGTTATGGTTTCCACGTACAACAAGGAGAAAATGGCAGAGTATGAGACGCGGATGGTTTTGCAGTCTTTCAAGGGTCGAGGGGGTCCGCTAAAGCCAGTTGGACCTAATCAGTATTCGGCCGCACAGAAGAGCGTTGTAGGTCTTGCTGACAAAATGCAATCTTGGACCTCCGATGAAGTGCCTAAGGAGTATGAATATGGCAAGCCGTTCTTGCCGTTCAACTTGATGTGTGAATTCCCATGGCCAATGAGGTTGATGCATGAGTGGTACTTGAGGGCAAGTGAGTTAGGTCTCGGGATGATTACTGTGCATGTCCCGGAAGACGCTTTCAAGGATGGACCTAACGCAAACTTCACCTTCACTTTCAAGGACCTCCACGCATTCTTTAAGATGGATAAAATGGATATCAATCTCGTCGGCGCGTGGTGCCTGTAAGCATTCCATGTACTTCGTTATTATCCAATGTGTGCCAATATAAATGTTGGTTATTCTAACTTCCAAATTTCCTCATGTCACAATGGGTAGACGCTCAAAGAATGGGGGCCTCAATCGTTTACGTAAATCCAATGATGGTTTGCGAGACGGCCCACATTGTGCGGATATCGGAGGATAGTGCGGTACTAAAGAATAAGACACCTCAGGAGAAAAAAGATTACATCGAGCGTCTGCATAAGAGAAAGATGGCCGAGGTGGGAAATTACTTGGCCACCTCATTTCTCGCACACTCCGACAAACGAGTCATCATGGTCCCCTACCACTTTGGGTAAGCAACTTCGACATCTTTCCGTTCACATATTAATAACATCGCATCAAAATATGTCTTACGTAATTTCATAATCTGTGTTCGCAGCGAGCACTACATACTATTCCTCGTCTATCCAATGGACCAAACCATCATAGTTCTTGATCCGGCAGACTATGACAAGGACGCGCACATGGAGTTCCTATGCTTGCTGAACATGTAAGTTCGAAACAATTTCCGTAAACATTCCAACTTTCCGTAAAGATCATTAAAGTAGATTTATCATAATTAATTAATTTATTTTTGTAGAGCACACGGCCGTTATAAGAAACGTGGTGGGTACGTAAAGAATCCAAGTAGAGAGAAACTGTACATAAGGGGACGCTGGCCGGTATGACAGCATTTATTCAGTATGTACATCATGATTGCCACTTCTTACTTCTGACGTGTCCACTTGTGTATGCAGTGTTATAAGCGACCTAGCTTGACGAACCTATGCAGTTATTACGTGTGCAAGATGCTCAGGGTCAATGGGAGATACAGAACTGAGTTTACAGATGTAAGTCATCATGCTCCTTAGATATTGCAAATAGTTCATTAAACTTTTACTTTCCATAGCTCCCGAGCATCCTTTATAGCGCAAGCCGGTTCGATCAGAAAACGCTTATCAACTTGTGCGCGGACTTGTGCCGGTTCATTCGTCGCGACATCTGCAATCATCTAGGAGAGTTCCATGATCCTCATAGCGAACTTGCTACGGACCCCAAATTCAAGAACCTAAGAGAGTGGGAGAGGGAACATGCTGTGGACTAAAAGGTTTATTTGTCGCGGGGTATACTTGTAATAAACACTATACTTTCTATGTAATTTGATTTAATTTGATGTTTCGGCTAATTTTCCATCTATTGTGCTATGAGGTCAAATTATACTGACCGCACGGAATAATAGGTTATCCCAGACAGCTAGCACGTGCTAGGCGTGGGGTGTAACCTATTATCTCGTGCGGTCGGTATAATTTAACCGCACGGGATAATAGATTATCCCGTGCGGTCGGCCTTATTGCACCGCATGGGATAATAGATTATCCCGTGCGGTCCGTATAACCCAACCGCACGGGATAATCAATTATCCTGTGCGGTCGGCCCGCGTGCACGCGAAAATAAAGATTTTCCCAGACGAGGAGCTGTAGGCGGGCTGGGCGACCGCACGGGATAATGTATCCAACCGCCCGGAAAAATGGGTATTGTAGTAGTGCTAGCTAGTGGTTGCGAGGGCAAAGTGATATATGAGATAATTAAGTGAATAAATGGGGAGGCTGTTTGGTTTATGTAGTTCTTTTTCTAAAACAAATTGGTCTATTTAATTCAATCAATAACAACTTTCATCTTCCTAACATATGGCTTGCTGCTACATTAGTATATTACATGGACGTACGTACGCACGTGCGGTATAGTTTTCTGGCCAAAGAGCCAATCTAAAACGTGAGCGATATAGCTTTGTACTAGGGATAGGACGGCGCGTATAACATGTTGTGCAATGCCTTGCAAACCATTGTAAGCCAGAGTCTTTGAGTTCTCCATCATAGTTTTAGTTTTAAACTTTTCGAAGTCCCTTTCATTAGTGAAACCCCTCTCCCTACACTACTACAGAAAAGCACTTCGGTGTCGGCTAGGAACCCCCTTAAATGCCAGTTTTCCCAACCGGCACCACGGAGGCAGCAGCGATGACTTTGGTCATTGGTGCCGGTTTTAGAACTAGCATCTATATGTGTAGTAGATGCCGGTTTTTAGGTTAGAACCGGTTTTGGTGTCGGTTTAGAACCGACACCTTTAAGGTTGGATGGAGGCGGTGGCAGCGGGAGCAAGTGGTGTGGAGGATGGGGCAGGAGGGACCGGGATCGATTGAGCGGAGGGGTTGGAGCGCGATGGGATCCGGAGTAGAACCGTGATGCAATGTTATCCGGACAAGGAGAGAAACGGATCGAGCGCAATAGGAGTAGTGCGATGGGATCCACCGTACCGCCGTGCGCCAGATCTCCAGATCCAATGGTTAATAGGTTGTGTGTCTATGTTTGCTTCTTATCACCACTACGGATTTTTCAAGTAGTAGAGATTCCATCATCTTTCTAAGATAGCATATTGTCCGTGCATTGCAACGGAATTTCAATTAAAGAAAATTATCATTAGTTCATATTGTTTTTTTTTCATATGTTATATTTTAGTTGTTGTATCTATTTGTTTCTAGCATGTGGACCCTTCGATACCATGCAATTTCTTTTTTCCTTCCCAAAAAAGTAAGGAGGTGGTCAAGGGTGATTGACATATGGACCCTCTATCCCTATCTTCTTTTTCTCTCTCAAAAAAGGTGGAGAGGTGGTGGTGCACCAAAAGTCCCTTTCAGGATTATAGAAATACAAGTTAATTTATCTGATTTACATATATACGAACCTAAGTGTGCTGGTGTAGGTACTTTAGAAGGTCAATGAGACAAACAGAGTTGGAGTTGCCGGTACACCATGCGACGTCTGCAACAGCCTGACCAAGAGCTTGTGCGGCTGCACTTCCTTTTGGGAATGTACGCATTTGGTAAGAACATTCAAGGACAGGAGCAAGGTGGTCTGGGCCAACAAGAAAATGGGTGAGGCCACTTTAGAGGAGTTTGTTATGTTCCCGAGTTCAAGAATAGGATAGGATATGTTCCCGACTTCATGTTGTTGGGATATAAATTACACAGGCATGTTGGGAGAGTGCATTTTTTTGCTTTCAACAATTTCTAGGCTTGTTCCATCAGACTGTACAGAACGTAGAAGAGAATATATATAACAAATTAAATAAGAAGGAAAAGCCATACTACGAAGAAGCTGATGATCCTACACAACCACACCAATAACTCAGTACATTAGACATGTTCATGATCTCGTTTCCATAGACATGATAATTAGTAGGTAGGAGTACCTAAAATGTTAAAGCTGGTTAGTGATTAGTCAGAACTATGACCAGAGTATCATTTGGTTGAAGTTAATAGTACGAACATGCTTACATGCATGGATGGTATCTTACCCATCCCCGTGCAATCATCTCTATTGTTGGAACAAATTCAACTAGTGTACTCAAGATGTATTATGTATTCAATGTGCTCAACTATGGGCAATGTTTACCTATTTATACAGGGGGTGTATAAGAGGAAATTACATTATTACCCCTAATCCTATGGCCGATCTAGAGTGACTGGCTGGTGGGCCAGCCCTCGGACTCTTAGTAAAATCCCCCATGACAGGGATAGCTGCGCCCATTAAGAAGGCGACGACGCCCCCGAGGGCGCTGGCCATTACCCGGGCAAAGTCGTTCTTCCCGGGCAGTGGCATATGCAGGCCCGTCCCTGTCATGATGCCAGAGGTGGTCGGCGGATGCTTAGTGCGTATTTATTACGCCCCACTACGCTATCAGGGTCCACCTTTTCCTCTGGCTTGGGGCCTCTCCGGCGCTCCATAATTCTAACCAACTTCGGAGTCCTTGATGGGCCCCGGAGACCTGCCGGGCTTGGGAGGTCTGGTGGGATTCAGAGGCCCGATGGCATCGGAGGTCTGAGGCCTCCGGAGGCCTAGTGACCTTCGGAGGTCTGACGGGCTCCGAAGGCCGGATAGCCTCCGGAGGCCGGATGGGCTCCGAAGGCGAGATGGGCTTCGAGGGCTGGATGGCATCCGGAGACATGACGGCCTCCGGAGGCCTGATTGCCTTGGGGGCTCCTGGATGCCTCTGGTCGTTTTCCCAGGGTAGGGGTAGCTCTGGGTTAGAAGCTGCTCCCTTAACATCTGTCACGACTCACGAGAAAGCAGCTTGCCTGCGAGCGCCTGCGCTTGGACACGAGCCGTAGACATTGCCAAACGGAAGTCGGAAGGTCTCACCAAAGCTCCAGGCCGAGTAACTCTGACGATGAGACGCCGGACCCAGTACACCTTTCAACCACTCATCGATTAATCATGTTAAAAACATAATTATTCATAGCATACTCTATATAATAAGACTAATAATTAAGTTGTTACAGAAATAACAAATCAGTAGTTCATTGCGTGCCAACGGCCACGTGGCTTCTCAACATCAACGGCAATGGGGGGCTAGGAGCGGCAGACTGGCAATGGAGTGATCGTGGAGCACTTGGATGGTCACGGTGTTATGCGTCACGGGAATTGGGAATTGCTCGCCTGACATGGGCCCTAGGCCGTCGCGATCTTTTCCCATGACCTTGAGCCGTACATGATAATCCCCTTCGAGGTTGATGATAAAAGTTGATAAAATCCACCGAGACTGCTATTAGAGTTATGGGCTATTTATAGTGATCACAGCTGAAATCTGTACAACCCAGTAATATTGGATATAAGAAGTTCCTAATGCCTCCGAAACCTAGGTGTGTATAGAAAGGCGCATGGTTTATTACAAAGTTATTGCAACAGGTAGAGTTCACATGTGTTAGGTATCGTGTGCAGCCCATTTTGTTGGGCTGTGAACTAGTTGGGCCAGTAGGGGATGCCGGTGCAACAAATCCTAGCTTCGCATTAAGGCTGGGTTCGTGAAAAGTTCCTTGCTGCTTCTCTTGCCCCTTGGTTCTCAAAGCCTCAAACCATCTCAAAGAAACCTCCTCAAGTGGCACAGTGAGCATCATTGGCAGCATGTTCCAGATACCTGTTTGGAAGACAGGAACACGAGGATTCATCCTCCTAAATTGTTCCTGATGGCTACCATGCCTAATAATGCATTGGATGGAATGGATTTGTGGGTGCAACATTTAATCTCATTTGTGAAAAACTTTGTGGAATTGATGACTAAGCCCAGCCATGTATTGTTGATCTCTCATTTTGTCACTCGGATCAACGGCATTGTTTTAAGTTGTGCGTGCACGGTGTGGTGTGTGTGGGGCAAATTAAGAGAGGGGGAGGCAGCTGTGGAGTCTGTTTATAGGGTTCACCTGTGCAGCCATTGCGAAATGAGAAGTAAAAAGTTGAATTTATTACAATTTACTATGCATGCAGCAGGGATGAAATGAATTCTGATCTGTACATATATTTATGCAAGAGTAAGTTACTTGGCAGCTAGGTGCAATTCCATCATAGATTCTTCCATGATATATAATGGTATGCTAAACACAGATTGTGCTATGACTGATTGACGCGCAAATAAAAGCATTAGAGGAAATCATGGTAGAGTAATGCAGAGACCATATCTCGGAACCCTAGCAGTGACTGGCCATTTACATACCCCATCTAAGTCTGTTTGACCGATTACTGTATGTTGACCCAAATAATCGGTAATAAATTTAAGAAGAGAACTACACGGATAGTCTCTAAACTTGTGCGACTATGTCATTTTAAGGGTCTGTTTGGTACAGCTCCAGCTCCACCTCTGCTGAAGCTAAAGCTCAGCCAAACAGTTTCAGCTCCACCAAAACTGAGACTGGAGCTAGGTGGAGCTCTCTCACAAAATGAACTAGAGTTGTGGAGCTGGGTTTAGGCAGCTCCACAACTCCACTCTAGACCCAACTCCTGGAGCTAAATTTAGAAGTTGGAGCTGTACTAAATAGGCCGTAAGTCGCTCAACTCCTAAAAATGTATTTTTAGGTCCCAGAACTTGTCTTGGATGTCATACAGGTTGACCGCATTGATCAGGTGGTGTGACTACCTTCCATTAGTGGTCTTGGATCGCCACGCTTTTCTGGACCTCAAGAACAGAGATAATGTGCAATGTATGACTGGCCAGCACAATGGACTGTCTGCAGTCCATGTTCTGGAAAACAGAACAGGACGGCTTTTGCAGGTGCTGGGGATTCTTCCCTGCCTCTCACTCTACGTGGATAATGTGATAATCTTTGTCCAGACTTCTGAAGAGTAGCGGTGATTGACTAAGTAGATCCTATTGATCATCTGGTAAACATCTGGGTTCAAGACTAATTGTGCAAAGTGTTCTGCCCTTCAGGTTCACCAAGAACAACATTGTATCAGCTGTCATGCCTAGTTAAGCTTTCCGGACAAGTCCATGTTGCTGCAAGCGCAACCTCAACCACGTCGTGGAGTTCTGCCGACTCCCTCGATCTCGGCCCTCCAGCCGATCCCTGCCTCAGACCATCTGCCACTTTTCCTAGATCATGCACATCACTTTATCTTCTTGCTCATAGCTACTGGAAGGAATCTCCTTATGTGTCATGTTGAGCGATGTAGATGATAGATTTCAGGTATCACTTTGGAATTCCAAAGAATGAGTATTCATTATAGAGAGAATTCATTATATGCCACTGACTTTGTCACACGTCCACGATTTGCCACTGACTTTATCACGTTCTACAATATGCCATTGACTTTTCCTTAACTTCTATAATTTACCATCGCCGTCCGGTTAGTCTCCGTTAGTATTGTAAAAATTGTCAAAATGACCAAAATACCCCTGGGACAAAAACTTTCAAAATTTGGATAAAAATTCTGAAATATAAGATTTTAAGTTTTTGGCCAAATTTTGGATGTTTACAATCCTATGTTTATAATATGATATGTTGAATTTGTTATCCAAATTTTGAAAGTTTTTGTCCTATGGGTATTTCGGTCATTTGAACAAAATTGTACAGTACTAACGGAGACACTACCCTACAAGCACAGTTTATGTGCGAGCCAATTGCACATCTAGTTTGCACAAAACTGGATTTTCTTGGACATACAACCCATATTAACAGGCCCGAACTACTGGGTAGAATGTGATCCGTTTCATTGGGCCAGAACATTATTACAGATAAGGACTTCAAGGACGGCCATAATATTTGGGCCACGGCAAAACAGTTGCGTTCGCTTCATTGCCTCATCTGTGCTCTTGTGTAGCGCCCGTTCCGTCGTGGCGCCTAGCGGGAAAATTATCTCTTAAAAACCCTATTTGCGAAAGCTGTTTCTTTGCTTGTGGTCTAGTGTCCGTGCCATCTCAGATCTCAAATCCCCGATCTATCGTCGAGTTCAATCCCGAATCCAAATCCTTCCAAATCAAATCCCTCCGCAAAAGTCTAATTTGCCTCCCCCGGGTTCGATGGGCCGAATCTCTCTCGGCCCATCTCCCCCTCCCTCCCGGCGCTCTCTCTCTCTCTCTCTCCCTCTCTCCCTCCCCCTCTGCTCCGCCCGCGCGCCGCGCGCGCGTGCGCGAGAGTCGCGCCGAGCGCCCTCCCTTCCCCTCGCTCTGCCAGCGCGTGCGCGAGCGCCCCCTCCCCCTCGCTCTCTTTCTCCTCATCCCGGGCAAGCCCCCCCCCCCCCCCCGCCCGCGAAGTCGGCCCCCGCGCGTCGTTCGCGCGCGCGCACCCACGTGGTCGTCGCCCGCGTCGCGCCTGCGCCATCTGCGCCGCCCGGCCCCGCTGCCCTGCCGCGCCTGCAGCCGCTCGGCCCCGCAGCCAGCGCGCGTGCCCGAGCCGCACCACTCAGACCGCCGCGCCGCCCATTGTTTCCCGCGCGCGCGTGCCGTGGTGGCCGACCGCCTGGTCGCCGCCGCCGTCAGCCTCTGCCGCGCCTGCCCGCGCCTGCCGCCCGTGTCGTCGCCCCGCTCCAAACCGCCCCGCTGTCATCGCCGTCGTCATCGCCCGGCCCCCGCCACTCCGCGCGCAAGCTGCCAAGGGACGGAGGCAGAGCTCCTCCTCCCTCTGCCGCGTCGCCCCCGCTCCCTCCTCCTTTTCCCGAAGAGGCAAGGGGACAAGCCCCCTTTTCTCTCCCTCTTTTCCCCTTTCTCCTCCCGCCGGCTTCATCCTCCTCCCTCCTCCCTGTCGCCGCTTTGGCCGCGACCGCCGAGCGCCAGCCCTCTCCTTTGACTGGCCTAAGTCGGTTCCCAAACTGACATTGCCATCCTATAAACCCAAGCTTCCCCCTTTCCTTTCCTCTCCCATTCGCCTCCACGCCATTGCCGCCGCCTCCCGCGCTCTGTTCGCCGTCGCCGTTCGTCGTTGCGCGTGTCGGAGGAGCCGGCACGGGCGAGGACGCGGAAGGGGACTCCGGGCGCGCCCTCTCCTTCCTCTTCCCTGGCCCGAGGCTGGAGAGATTACTCCCGCGCCGTCGGCCTCTCGTCACTGCGCCCCGCCCGCACGGTAGTGCATCTCCCCATTCTCCCTCCTCGTTTCATCTCCTCCCCTTAGACTCGGGTAGTAGCACGAGTAGCCTCCCCGTAGCTAGCCGGCGCCGCCCCCGACCGTTGCCGCCGCTCGCCGTGTGCTCGCCGCCCGAGCTCGGAAGCGCCGCTCGTCGCCAGCCTCGCTCGGCACAGCTCCGCCCAATCCAACGCTAGCATCGGATTCCCGTAGCCGCGTAGATGCTCTCGCCGCCGGGAATCGGCCCCTCATGACCTCGTCGCCGTTTCCCTCTTCCCTCCCCGCCGGTTGCCGCCGCCGCGATCCGCCGCCGACGCACTCCCTCCAGCGAATCCGAGCCGTTGGCTCATCTCCCCTCGTCTCGTGCAACCACCCGGTGTGCTCGCTTTCGCCTGTATCGCCGTGGTGCGCCCCGCCGCTCGCCGCTGTCGTCCGTCGTCCGTTCCGGCCGGCGTCGTCGTCTACCTCCCGCCGGCCCGCGTGGCATCCACGTAGGCGCCACGTCGGCGCCAGCTCGGCCAAGACCGGGTCGAGCCGACCCCGGTCAGTCCCTCCCCGTGCGCGCGTTCCACCGCGAGCCGTAAGGCTGCGCGTGGGCCCGCCGCATCCGCGTCCACCGCGAACTGCGCGCGTACACCGCGTCCCTTTCCCGCCCGCGCGCGTGCGCCGCGTGCTCGCTCCGCACGGTGAACCGTGTCACCGACAAGCGGGTCCCACCCGGGACCGCGCGAGGTGAGCCCGGTCCACCGGATCTCTCTCTCCTCCCCTCCCACGAGCGCGTGCCTTGGGCCGCCTTGGGCCGGCCGGCCCATTTAGCTCGGCCGAGCCGCCCCTTTTCTCTCGGGCCGCGCCCTAGCCGCCCGAGGAAAAGTCTAATTTCCCTCCCTCTTTTCTTTTCTTTTCTTTTCTTTTTCAAAAAGGATTTAATTAAATCCTTTTCCTTTAGACCAAAAATCCAATAATCTTAGAAATTCAATATCTTCCCAACCGTAAATCCGTTTGACTCCGTTCAACTTCCAAAATTCCTCAAATCTCGAGATCTATCTAATGGCACGCTTAGAGGTCATTAATAGGGCTTTATTTTCGCCGTTTGTTGAGTTGTCCCGTTTCGCGTGTAGTTTCGGAGCCCGAAGACCCGCAGTGCGAGGATTTCGAGGATCAAGCTCCAGATCTCGAGCAAGGCAAGCCACCTTTAAACATCTTGAGCCTATATTTGAAATTTAATTATGTTGCTTGAAAAATATTATGCATTGATAGGATCGCACTTAATATGTTGTCCCGTCTGCAAGGCAGATTGGCGGACCTACCTAAATTGTTGCATTTGATCCTTCCTTTGATAATTGTTATATCGTGTCCCCTTGTAACCATCTAGTTGCGTCTTGATATTCGTGCATCCTGTGCGAGTATCGACGGACGCCTTCAAACTTAAAATCTGAAAAAACTTCTTGGGTAAAACTTGGGTTTTACAAAAGACTTGGAAAACCCGACACCTGGGTCGGTGCTTGCGAACTAAATGAATTTCCAAAACCGCGGACCGGGGAACGTACCAGGTGTACGGTTTCCCGCTCTCGCACTTAAGGACCGTTTCCTTGGAATTTCATCCAAACATAAGACAAGTACGACCACATGGGTGGAATGGGACACCCCTGGCTGAGTAACTAGCTTATCAGGGGAGCCTTGATGCCGAGAGACATGTGGATTCGCCGGGGTGGTGTCGGGGAGGACCCCTGGGCTTCCTGGCACAGTATGGTCTGGGACCTAACCTGTTGTTGGTCTGGGACCCCTCTCGTCGGCATATGGTAAACCTGAGTCGGCTTTGGAAATGCCTTGTCATGAAAGCTTGGAGGTCTCCCGACGTGGCTGATTCCCACGGGCTGGGTGATCCGGGTTAGTAATGTCGTGTGGGTAAAGTGTACCCCCTCTGCAGAGGTTAACAAACTGTTCGAACAGCCGTGCCCATGGTTATGGGCGGATGTGAGGTGATTCCTAGCGTAGTTTTGTTTGACTACTGCTTGTGAAATTGTTGTTGTGGAAAGGGGTTCGATGATTGAAAAAATCTGCAGCTGATGGTATCAGCTAGGCCCGGGTGGCCGTTTGAAAGTTGTTGGCCCGGGTGGCCGTTTGAAAAGCTGTTGGCCGGGTGCCAACCTTGAATCAATTCTAAAGACTGATACATTACACATACTCCGACCGGACGAGACGCACTGTCTCATCCGTGTCGTTTGAGAAGCACTCACTTAGTTATTTTTAGAAAAGAGTTCAAATAAAATCAACTGCAAAAACAACAGCCTTTCCTTGAAGCCTGCATTAAACACTTATTTCCCATGGCTTGCTGAGTACTCCCGTACTCACCCTTGCTCTTTATAAATAATCCCCCCCAGTTGCTGAAGAAGATGAACCGGATCCTGCAGATGAGGAGTTCTTCCAGGAGCAAGCCAGCTACGGTGAGTTTTAGGGTTTCGGCCTAGTTCCCAAGTCGCGCCTGTGTTGTTTGATCCAAGTCCTGGCTTCCGTTTCCCTTTTGTAATGCAGTTGTGAGCTCGGGATCTGTCCGCAGCCCAACATGACTGTACCTCTACTCTATAATAAAGAGACCTCTGTTGCTGTGATAATCTGTCTTCCTGTGATACCAGCACTGTTTCCTGGGACTGGTATCGATTAACAGGTTAATTTGGAGCGTCACGGGCTAGTTCCGGTCGGTACTAGTTCGGGGCGTGACAAGAGATGGTATCAGAGCACAGGCTTGGCCCTAGGGCGAAACCCGACGTTTAGGACAACCCTAAGGATACTAAGTTCAAAACTACTTGCGAAAAGCTAAGGTTTCTTTTGTTTTCTCTTTTTTCCAATAGTTTGTTTCTAAAATGGTTACTGATCTTTTCTCGCTCTTTCAAAATTGTAGATGGCAGTGAACGCCAGCTTCAGTTCCCACGGTTTTGGTGAGGGTCACCACATCGCTCAGCTTCGTGACCTCGCCCGTTTCCTTGGCTTCTCGTGTCCCGAGTACACGGGGTACTCCGTGGACCGTGTTCCCCCTCGCTGTGAGCTCTCTGTGTACCTTTACCCTCGTGGAGGTATACACGGAGCTGGCCTTCGCCCACACCACTTCACCGTGGCCAGGCCCCCTC
Source organism: Oryza sativa Japonica Group (assembly GCF_034140825.1). NCBI lineage: Eukaryota > Viridiplantae > Streptophyta > Magnoliopsida > Poales > Poaceae > Oryza > Oryza sativa. The sequence continues at coordinate 19,161,558 of NC_089046.1, forward strand.
TCCAGATCGAGTACCAGGACCTCTCCTGGACTGCGCTTCGTCGCCTGGCCCACGACTACAGCCACCGTCTCGGGGGCTCCGCCTTCCGGCAGCTTCCACGCCTTCCTTCTGGCCACGTAGTCGCCAGGTACCCTTGTCCGTACAGCGAGTCTCAGCCAGTGCTGACTCGCATGGTTGAGCTTTCGGAGGCTCAGGCCACTCAGCACGACCTACTCCTTGAGGCTTACCGCTCCCTTGCCCGCCGCTACGCCGCTTTGGAGGCCCGTCTGGCCGAGGAGGGTGTCACCTCAGTTGACACTGTCTCCTGGGACTCAGGCCGCCTCTGCCACGCCATCCACCTGTCCTCCCATAGCTCCCGCGGCTCTGCCCGCACTCCCAGTGGCCCGCTCTCCCCCAGCTCGCGTGCGCCGTACTCACCAGTGTACTCCCCCTACCCAAACCCAGTTAGCCCTTCCTACACCCCCGGACACACCCCAGTTGCTTCGTCCCGCCGTGGCCCACGCTTTATCCGCACTGCGCGGAAGCGTGTTGTTGGTTCTTCCACCGTGTTCCGTTTCGACTACCCAGCTCCCCCACCGCCAGTGGCCCTTGCTGCTGTCGGCCCTCGACAGGTTCCGCCGGTCCCTTCGCGTCAGCCGATCGACGTTTCTTCGACTGAGGAGCCGACTACAGGAGGCAGCCAGGCCGACGAGGAGTAGAGGAGGCAGTCTTCAGCAGCCGTCCGTGTGTTAGGCCCTTTTGTTCCGCCACCAACTCTTTTGGAGTCGTGGCGAGGTAGTGCCTGCGTGTGTTTGATGTGGGTGTTGATTGGTAGTCTGGTTCTCCTAGGCGGTGTGCGCACAGTCAAGCTCGGCGTAGCTCTGTGACTTTTCCACACCCGTTGTATCAGGTGTTTTTATGATTTGAAAAATCCAGTTTATGCCTAGTGTGTGCTATCTGAGTTGCTATTTACTTTGCTCCTTGCCCTCCTCTGGGAGTTTAGATGGCTAGCCGCCCCCGCCGTGCAGCTCGTGCACCAGCCCGCTTCGTTTTTGAGGAAGGTAGAGTTGAGCCAGAAGAAAATCATGAGTCAGCTAATGAGCGGTCTCACCACAGCAACCGTTCGCACCGTACTGCTTCCCGCAACGCAGAAGTTGAGCAACCCCGCCGCATCAACCGCTCGCATCGCACAGCTTCCCGTAATGCAGAGATGGAACAGTCCCACCGCTCTCACCGCACTGCCAGTCACAATTCTGGAGAAGAACGCCTCCCTTCCCCACCTCATGTGGAAAACAACATGCAGCACTTAATGGCAGTTCAGACACAAATCTTGCAAGGATTAGCCGCAGCCGTAGCCGGTTTTCAGCATAATGCGCATGGAAATGGCCACCCTCACATGAGCAACAATAGATCCAAGCTGACAGATTTTCTGAGGTCTCGTCCGCCAGAATTCTCTCAGACCATCGAGCCTGTCGAGGCTGACGATTGGCTGAAAGATGTTGATAGAAAACTCAACTTAGTGCAGTGTACTCCGGTAGAGAAGACGCTCTACACCTCTCACCAGCTAAGAGGACCTGCTGCAGATTGGTGGGAGAATTACTGCAATGCACACCCTGAACCCACTAACATTGCTTGGGATGAGTTTGCTACGGCTTTCCGTGCAGCTCATGTGCCTGAAAGCACTATTGACATGAAGAAAGAGGAATTCAACAGACTTAAGCAAGGCAACAGCAGTGTCAATGAGTACCTAAGCATGTTCAACAAGTTGGCTCGGTACGCCCCTGAGGAAGTGGACACAGACAAGAAGAAGATCAGGAAATTCTTGAAAGGGATCGCAGTTGGAATGAGACTCCAGTTGCTTGCTCATGACTTCCCCACTTTTCAACATATGATCAACAAGGCACTTCTACTTGAGGATGCCAGAAAAGAGGCTACCGAAGAATACAAGAAACGCAAGTCTAACCATCAGGGAAATTCTTCCCGAGGCGCACCTCGCCCTCGCTACGGTCAACCCATGCAATACCACCAGTCGGTCACTCAGGCTAACCGCCAGCCAGGCTACGCCCCTCGTCCTCAGATGAACCGTCCGGCACCTCAGCCACAGCAGCGTGCCCCTAGTGGCAATACTGCGCCAAACAGTGTTACCTCTTTCAAGTCACCGCAGGGACCGTCAGCAGTTCAGTGTTTCCGGTGTAACCAGATGGGTCACTATGCCAGACAGTGCCCTCAGAATCCTACCAACACCAGCTCAGGGCATGCTAATGGCAGCACTGCCAGAACTCCTACTCCAGCGGCAGCTCAGTCTCGTCCTAGCTCTCAGGCAAGTGGACAAGGTTCTCGTGCTTCCAACAACTTTGGTCGAGGCCGGATGAACCACATTCAAGCTGAAACCGCTCAGGATGCTCCAGACGTTGTGATGGGTATGTTCTCTGTCAACTCCGTACCCGCAATAGTTCTGTTTGATTCGGGAGCTTCCCATTCTTTCATATCACAAGCTTTTGTGAAAAGAAATGGTTGGAAAACCCAAAATTTACGTGTACCAATGATAGTACATTCCCCTAGGAGCAATATAAGGGCAACTCAAATATGCCCGGAAGTTAACCTTAGAATTGAGGAAGTTGACTTCCTAGCCAAACCGATAGTCCTAGACTCGCAAAGCTTGGACATCATCCTAGGGATGGATTGGTTGGCTAAGCACAAGGGACAGATAGATTGTGCCGAAAAGTCCATCACCTTGCAAGGACCTGGAGGAAAGCAAGCCCGCTTTACCTCTAACACCCCTACCGCAAGTCGGTCTATCCTAACCTGTTTACAAGTCACCTCCTTGGAGTCGGTGCCCATAGTCTGTGAATATCCCGACGTATTTCCATAAGAATTAACGAGTATGCCACCAGACCGAGAGGTTGAGTTCGCCATAGAACTGGCGCCAAGCACCGCACCAATTGCAAAAAGACCCTACCGAATGGCAGCTAATGAGTTAGCAGAAGTTAAAAGACAAATCGAAGAATTGGAGAGTAAAGGTTATGTGCGACCTAGCTCATCTCCTTGGGGAGCCCCAGTGCTTCTGGTTAAGAAAAAGGATGGCTCTGAGAGAATGGTAATCGACTATAGAGCCCTGAATGAAGTAACTATAAAGAACAAGTACCCGTTGCCACGGATTGACGATTTGTTCGATCAACTTAAAGGAGCAAGAGTTTTCTCAAAGATTGACTTGAGATCAGGTTACCACCAATTGAAAATCAGATCTGAAGATATCCCGAAGACCGCTTTCTCAACGCGTTATGGTCTATATGAGTTCACAGTGATGTCCTTCGGACTCACCAATGCTCCAGCATTCTTCATGAACTTAATGAACAAAATCTTTATGGAATACCTGGACCAGTTTGTCGTGGTGTTCATTGATGACATCCTGATATACTCCAAGAATGAGGAAGAACATGCTGAACACATGAGGCTGATAATGGAAAAGCTCAGAGATCATCGACTATTCGCTAAATTCTCGAAATGCGAATTCTGGTTAGACCGAGTAGCATTTCTTGGACACGTGATCTCCTCCAACGGTGTCGAAGTAGATCCCAGCAAGGTTGAAGCTGTACTTGCTTGGAACCCGCCCAAGAATGTGTCAGAGATTCGCAGCTTCCTTGGCTTAGCTGGATATTATCGAAGATTCATTGAAGGATTCTCTAAACTAGCCAGACCCATGACCGAGCTGTTAAAGAAGGAAAAGAAATTTCAATGGTCTGCAGCCTGTGAAGACAGCTTTCAAGAAATGAAGAAAAGGTTGACCACTGCCCCAGTTCTCACCTTGCCAGATATCCGAAAGCATTTCGAGATCTTCTGTGATGCATCAAGACAAGGCTTAGGATGTGTCCTAATGCAAGAACGAAAGGTTGTGGCTTATGCATCCAGGCAGCTCAGGCCTCATGAAGTCAATTATCCCACCCATGATCTCGAGTTGGCAGCTGTGGTTCATGCTCTTAAGATCTGGAGGCACTATTTAATCGGGAACAGATGTGAAGTATACACCGATCACAAAAGTCTTAAGTACATCTTCACTCAGACCGAGTTAAATATGAGGCAGTGAAGATGGTTGGAACTAATCAAGGATTACGATCTTGGAATTCATTATCACCCCAGTAAAGCTAACGTGGTCGCTGATGCGCTAAGTCGCAAAGTCTATTGCAACGTAGCTCAAATATGGCCTGACCAAGATCGCCTGTGCAGAGAATTGGAGAAGTTGAGGCTGACCGTGGTACAGTCAGGTGTCCCTGCCAGCTTGACAGTACAGCCTACCCTAGAGTCGCAAATCCGGGAAGCTCAGAAAGACGACGAAGGGATAAAGGAGTTAATAAAAAGAATACAAGAGAAGAAAGACACCGATTTCTCCATAGACGACCAAGGCACAGTTTGGTGCGGTCCATGCATCTGTGTACCGGCCAAAAAGGAGTTAAGAGATCTCATCCTAAAAGAAGCTCATGAGTCCGCCTACTCCATTCATCCAGGAAGTACGAAGATGTACCAAGATATCAAGGCATACTTCTGGTGGGCTGGAATGAAGCGAGATGTCGCAGAATACGTAGCCTTGTGTGACATTTGCCAAAGAGTCAAGGCAGAACATCAGAGGCCAGCTGGTCTGCTGCAACCCCTACCGATTCCCGAGTGGAAATGGGAAGAGATCGGAATGGATTTCATCACCGGTTTGCCAAGAACCCCTGGCGGGTACGACTCCATTTGGGTAATCGTGGACCGACTCACGAAATCAGCTCATTTCGTGCCAGTGAAAACCACCTTTGATGGAAAGAAACTAGCAGAACTCTACATGACCCATGTCGTATGTAGATTTGGCTGTCCCAAGAAGATTGTGTCAGACCGAGGCACTCAGTTCACCTCAAGGTTCTGGAAGCAGTTGCATGAAGCCCTCGGAACCGATCTAAATTTTAGTACGGCCTACCATCCGCAGACCGATGGTCAGACAGAAAGGGTAAACCAAATCCTAGAAGACATGCTACGTGCGTGTGCCCTGGATTTCGAAGGCACTTGGGATCATTGTTTGCCGTATGCTGAGTTCTCATACAACAACAGTTATCAGGCCAGCATTCAGATGTCGCCGAATGAGGCAATGTTCGGAAGAAAGTGCCGCACTCCCTTGTGCTGGAATGAGGTGGGCGAAGCGCTGGTATTCGGTCCTGACATACTCAAGTCAGCAGAAGAACAAGTTAAGCTAATCCGAGAACGCTTAAAGACAGCGCAGAACCGTCAGAAAAATTACGCTGACAATCGGAGGCGTGACCTTGAGTTCGAAAAAGGAGATCATGTGTACCTGCGGGTATCACCCCTCCGTGGTATGAGGTTTGGGATGTCCGGCAAGTTAGCACCCCGCTACATCGGCCCCTACCTCGTAACCGCCAGACGTGGCGAAGTGGCTTATCAACTTGAGTTACCTGAAGGTCTCGCAGATGTGCACAACGTATTCCACGTATCCCAGTTAAAGAAATGTCTTCGAGTTCTAGAAGAACAAGTTCCCCTGGGTAATATCGAGCTGGAAAAGAATCTGACCTACAAGGAAAGACCGATCAAGGTTCTTGAAGAGGCAGAACGTCAGACTCGAAGGAAGACCGTCAAGTTCTACAAGGTCCAATGGAGCAATCATTCTGAAGATGAGGCAACCTGGGAGCGAGAAGATCTTCTCCGCGCCGAGTTCCCGGAGCTGCTCCCTTAGGTGCTGAATCTCGGGGTCGAGATTCTTGTTAGGGGGATTGGTCTGTAGCGCCCGTCCCGTCGTGGCGCCTAGCGGGAAAATTATCTCTTAAAAACCCTATTTGCGAAAGCTGTTTCTTTGCTTGTGGTCTAGTGTCCGTGCCATCTCAGATCTCAAATCCCCGATCTATCGTCGAGTTCAATCCCGAATCCAAATCCTTCCAAATCAAATCCCTCCGCAAAAGTCTAATTTGCCTATCCCGGGTTCGATGGGCCGAATCTCTCTCGGCCCATCTCCCCCTCCCTCCCGGTGCTCTCTCTCTCTCTCCCTCTCTCCCTCCCCATCCGCTCCGCCCGCGCGCCGCGCGCGCGAGCGCGAAAGTCGCGCAGAGCGCCCTCCCTTCCCCTCGCTCTGCCCGCGCGTGCGCGCGCGCCCCCTCCCCCTCGCTCTCTTTCTCCTCATCCCTGGCAAGCCCCCCCCCCCCGCCTGCGAAGTCGGCCCCCGCGCGTCGTTCGCGCGCGCGCGCCCGCGTGATCGTCGCCCGCGTCGCGCCTGCGCCGTCTGCGCCGCCCGGCCCCGCTGCCCTGCCGCGCCTGCAGCCGCTCGGCCCCGCCGCCAGCGCGCGTGCCCGAGCCGCGCCACTCAGACCGCCGCGCCGCCCGTTGTTTCCCGCGCGCGCGTACCGTGGTGGCCGACCGCCTGGTCGCCGCCGCCATCAGCCTCTGCCGCGCCTGCCCGCGCCTGCCGCCCGTGTCATCGCCCCGCTCCAAACCGCCCCGTCATCATCGCCGTCGTCATCACCCGGCCCCCGCCACTCCGCGCGCAAGCTGCCAAGGGACGGAGGCAGAGCTCCTCCTCCCTCTGCCGCGTCGCCCCCGCTCCCTCCTCCTTTTCCCGAAGAGGCAAGGGGACAAGCCCCCTTTTCTCTCCCTCTTTTCCCCTTTTTCCTCCCGCCGGCATCATCCTCCTCCCTCCTCCTTGTCGCCGCTTTGGCCGCGACCGCCGAGCGCCAGCCCTCTCCTTTGACCGCCCTATGTCGGTTCCCAAACCGACATTGCCATCCTATAAACCCAAGCTTCCCCCTTTCCTTTCCTCTCCCATTCGCCTCCACGCCATTGCCGCCGCCTCCCGTGCTCTGTTCGCCGTCGCCGTTCGTCGTTGCACGTGTCGGAGGAGCCGGCACGAGCGAGGACGCGGAAGGGGACTCTGGGCGCGCCCTCTCCTTCCTCTTCCCCGGCCCGAGGCCGGAGAGATTACTCCCGCACCGTCGGCCTCTCATCACTGCGCCCCGCCCGCACGGTAGTGCATCTCCCCGTTCTCCCTCCTCGTTTCATCTCCTCCCCTTAGACTCGGGTAGTAGCACGAGTAGCCTCCCCGTAGCTAGCCGGCGCCGCCCCGACCGTTGCTCGCCGCCGTCGCCGCCCGAGCTCGGAAGCGCCGCTCGTCGCCAGCCTCGCTCGGCGCAGCTCCGCCCAATCCAACGCTAGCATCGGATTCCCGTAGCCGCGTAGATGCTCTCGCCGCCGGGAATCGGCCCCTCATGACCTCGTCGCCGTTTCCCTCTTCCCTCCCCGTCGGTTGCCGCCGCCGCGATCCGCCGCTGACGCACTCCCTCCGGCGAATCCGAGCCGTTGGCTCGTCTCCCCTCGTCTCGTGCAACCACCCGGTGTGCTCGCTTTCGCCTGTATCGCCGTGGTGCGCCCCGCCGCTCACCGCTGTCGTCCGCCGTCCATTCCGGCCGGCGTCGTCGCCTACCTCCCGCCGGCCCGCGTGGCAGCCACGTAGGCGCCACGTCGGCGCCAGCTCGGCCAAGACCGGGTCGAGCCGACCCCGGTCAGTCCCTCCCCGTGTGCGCGTTCCACCGCGTGCCGTGAGGCTGCGCGTGGGACCGCCGCATCCGCGTCCACCGCGAACCGCGCGCGTACACCGCGTCCCTCCCCCGCCCGCGCGCGTGCGCCGCGTGCTCGCTCCGCACGGTGAACCGTGTCACCGACAAGCGGGTCCCACCCGGGACCGCGCGAGGTGAGCCTGGTCCACCGGATCTCTCTCTCCTCCCCTCCCGCGTGCGCGTGCCTTGGGCCGCCTTGGGCCGGCCGGCCCATTTAGCTCGGCCGAGCCGCCCCTTTTCTCTCGGGCCGCGCCCTAGCCGCCCGAGGAAAAGTCTAATTTCCCTCCCTCTTTTCTTTTCTTTTCTTTTCTTTTTCAAAAAGGATTTAATTAAATCCTTTCCTTTAGACCAAAAATCCAATAATCTTAGAAATTTAATATCTTCCCAACAGTAAATTCGTTTGAATCCGTTCAACTTCCAAAATTCCTCAAATCTCGAGATCTATCTAATGGCATGCTTAGAGGTCATTAATAGGGCTTTATTTTCGCCGTTTGTTGAGTTGTCCCGTTTCGCGTGTAGTTTCGAAGCCCGAAGACCCGCAGTGCGAGGATTTCGAGGATCAAGCTCCAGATCTCGAGCAAGGCAAGCCACCTTTGAACATCTTGAGCCTATATTTGAAATTTAATTATGTTGCTTGAAAAATATTATGCATTGATAGGATCGCACTTAATCTGTTGTCCCGTCTGCAAGGCAGATTGGCGGACCTACCTAAATTGTTGCATTTGATCCTTCCTTTGATAATTGTTATATCGTGTCCCCTTGTAACCATCTAGTTGCGTCTCGATATTCGTGCATCCTGTGCGAGTATCGACGGACGCCTTCAAACTTAAAATCTGAAAAAACTTCTTGGGTAAAACTTGGGTTTTACAAAAGACTTGGAAAACCCGACACCTGGGTCGGTGCTTGCGAACTAAATGAATTTCCAAAACCGCGGACCGGGGAACGTACCGGGTGTACGGTTTCCCGCTCTCGCACTTCAGGACCGTTTCCTTGGAATTTCATCCAAACATAAGACAAGTACGACCACATGGGTGGAATGGGACACCCCTGGCTGAGTAACTAGCTTATCAGGGGAGCCTTGATGCCGAGAGACATGTGGATTCGCCGGGGTGGTGTCGGGGAGGACCCCTGGGCTTCCTGGCACAGTATGGTCTGGGACCTAACCTATTGTTGGTCTGGGACCCCTCTCGTCGGCATATGGTAAACCTGTGTCGGCTTTGGAAATGCCTTGTCATGAAAGCTTGGAGGTCTCCCGACGTGGCTGATTCCCACGGGCTGGGTGATCCGGGTTAGTAATGTCGTGTGGGTAAAGTGTACCCCCTCTGCAGAGGTTAGCAAACTGTTCGAACAGCCGTGCCCACAGTTATGGGCGGATGTGAGGTGATTCCTAGCGTAGTTTTGTTTGACTACTGCTTGTGAAATTGCTGTTGTGGAAAGGGGTTCGATGATTGAAAAAATCTGCAGCTGATGGTATCAGCTAGGCCCGGGTGGCCGTTTGAAAGTTGTTGGCCTGGGTGGCCGTTTGAAAAGCTGTTGGCCGGGTGCCAACCTTGAATCAATTCTAAAGACTGATACATTACACATACTCCGACCGGACGAGACGCACTGTCTCATCCGTGTCGTTTGAGAAGCACTCACTTAGTTATTTTTAGAAAAGAGTTCAAATAAAATCAACTGCAAAAACAACAGCCTTTCCTTGAAGCCTGCATTAAACACTTATTTCCCATGGCTTGCTGAGTACTCCCGTACTCACCCTTGCTCTTTATAAATAATCCCCCCCAGTTGCTGAAGAAGATGAACCGGATCCTGCAGATGAGGAGTTCTTCCAGGAGCAAGCCAGCTACGGTGAGTTTTAGGGTTTCGGCCTAGTTCCCAAGTCGCGCCTGTGTTGTTTGATCCAAGTCCTGGCTTCCGTTTCCCTTTTGTAATGCAGTTGTGAGCTCGGGATCTGTCCGCAGCCCAACATGACTGTACCTCTACTCTATAATAAAGAGACCTCTGTTGCTATGATAATCTGTCTTCCTGTGATACCAGCACTGTTTCCTGGGACTGGTAACGATTAACAGGTTAATTTGGAGCGTCACGGGCTAGTTCCGGTCGGTACTAGTTCGGGTCGTGACATCTTGCTCCCCGTGATCCCGTGCAAGCGCCCATGCCAGCCCAAGCTCATAGCCGTAGGTTTCCGTCCTGAGGGCAACCTCAACCATCTCCCTCGATCTCTACCCTCCTGCTAATCCTCACCTTGAACCTCGTACCGCTTTTGGTACATCATGCATATGATTTTATTTTCTTGCTCATAGCGTCGCGAAGAGATATGCTCGAGTGGCACAGTGAGCATCGTAGACAATAGGTCCCACGCGTCATTGTGGAAGATCATAGCAGGAGTATTCATTATCTTAAATTGTTCCTGATGCTAGTATCTCTAGCATCCGTTGTGTATATTTCACATGTGTACGAGGTGATTGAAGATTGCTAAACAAAGGGAGCACAATGACTATTGGCTAGCAATAGTTCTTCCAGCTATGACCGATACCATGATTGAATATAAAAGTGGGAAGACACAACACAATAGATTGATTATCTAGAGAGCTGGTACATATAGCCATAGAACCAATCATATCTAAATCAACCAACTTATAGAATAGGTATCAGGAGATGATACAAGACAGTGTCCGGCTAGGACAAAACATGAAATAAAAGATATAGAATCCTATTCTAACACCCTGCTTAGACATTCCACCACTTTTTGTAGATCATGCACATAATTTCATCTTCTTGCTCACAGCTTCTGGAACAGATATTCTAAAGTGGAACGGTGAGCATTGTAGGCAACAGGTCCCACAAATCATTGGCGGAAGATCTGAGCAGGAGTATTCATTCTCCTAAATTGTTCCTGATGCTTGCCATGCCTAGTAGTATATATATGTGAAAGGATGAGTTTTGGTACAAAGTAGAATCTCACATTTGTCACGTATTATATATACCTCATTTCTCTCATTTTGAAACTCAGATCGACTATATTTATTTGTGTGTGTGTGATGGGGAGGGGAGTTACTTATAGAGGCATTGCAACAAGAAAGGGGAAGCAAAGTACAGTTTAATTTACTACAGTTATAAGGATGGAATGAATTCACATCTTGACATGTTTTTATTCATGGGTAAGTTGTTCAGCACAATGCTGTAACTCTCTACAAGCTATATTGGAATAGTTCCTTGTAGTTTACTGGTCACTCTTCCATCTTATATAATGGTGTAGGCAAGGCTGTTATATTTTGTGCTTTTTCATATATGAAATTTCTATGCAGGTGAAAAATCAGAGCAAATGAAGATATAAAGTCAAAACAGAGTATGATCAAAGAATTTCAGAACAGTGTGCAAATATATGTTAAAATATATGTTAAAAATAGTGTGCAAAGATGAAGCCAAATTATGTTGTGTAATCGTAGTAGCATAATCGTTCAGATGCAGAACACACAATGATATGTATGTACCGTCAAGCAATTGTTGCTGGGCTAGACATCATGGTTAGCATGGTAGTATCTCTAGCAATTGTTGTGTGTATGTCACTTGCATAGAAGGTGATTGCAGATTACTAAACTAAGGGAGCACAATGAGTAATTGACAAGCAGTACTTGCAGCTACGTTTGGCTGCGTACATCTGTGTTGGATGCTGAGACCAGATTTTACCCATTATCTAAATAAAAAAATAGTTTTGATCGGCTATGTTACTGTGTAAAAGCCGATCAATATATAGTTGTACTAAAGATCTATTTTTAGTCCCGGTTGGTAACACCAACCGGAAAAAAAGATCGACATGCGCCACGCGAGATCGAGAGGACTGAGGCGTACGGGAGGATCAGTTAATAAGTTCTGACCTTTATCTCCTCTCCTCACTCACCCCATCTCTTCCTCTTCCTCCTCCCATCTCTTCCTCTACCTCCTCTAGATCCGCCCCCTCCCCTCCCCTCTCCTCCCCACTTCTCAGCCTCCTCTGGATCCGCCCCCTCCCCTCTTCTCCCCACTTCTCAGGCGGCGGCGGAGGCAGCCTCGCGCGCCCTCACGCGATAGCCGGGCGGCGAGGCACAGCGCGCGGCGCGGGCGGCGGGGCCGCGCACAGGGTGGCAGCGCGCCGACTCTCCTCTCTTTTTTTTATAATTTGTGATTGAGAAATGTATAATTTCTTTTTTAGAATTTGTGATTCATTGCATGGATCTGAGATGTATAATCGATCCGTGATGTATTTGATTTGTGTGTAATTTTTTTAAGATTTGTGATGTATTTGATTTGTGTGTAAGTAACTTAGGATTTGTATTTGTGATGTGAATGATTTGTGATGTTACTTTGATTTGGGGATTTGGGGTTTGATTTAGATATATGCATGACACTCGATTTGGGGATTTGTTGTTTGATCTGGATGTATACATCCCACTCAATTTGGGAGAAAATAAAAAGAAAATGGACCAACCGGGACTGCCCCTATCCTCTCTTTAGTCCCGGTTGTTGTTAGGTCGATCTTTACTCCCGGTTATTTAACCTGGGACTATCTTTGGACTACAGGGATTATAAACCGGGAGTAAAGATGGTTTCTCCACCAGTGACCATTACAGCATTTATATAAATCTACATGTTATGCACTCCTATTTATTGGATACACCCTTGTGTTGACATAAACAATCTGTGATGCAATAAGTTCTAATTGGGGAAATCACCATCATGAACTACGTACCAGTACCTTGAATGTATATTTATTCATCACGCGTACAAGATTTTTGCTTCTTCTTGGTGTTGTTAGTCACATTTCTGATTTACAGCAAAGAAAGAAAGCGAAGAACACTGGTATAGAAAACATTTGTGTAGGTGGTTCAAGGCCCATTTACGCAGGAAAATCGATGATTTATGCAGCCGGATTCCACAGCCGCCCATGAAAACCACCCATGAAATGAATTTTCAGTGTTTGTTTTCTGTAGCTGCAAAAAACAAAAAACGAAAAAATATTTTACATTTTAGGAGGGATTTGTCCACGGCCACGCGTCACACATCATGCCAGTTTACGTGCAAAATTTGTGTGCGTGAAGTAAAGGATGTGAAGCCTCCGTCCCACCTCGCCTATGAAGCACTCAGCGACTATGGGATAGATACTGACTTTACTAAAACTTATGGTACATCTTTGGTACTCTAAATGACATCAAGGGAATATTCATCAACGGCAAAGTTTGTAGATCATGTGGAGATATAGACAGTTCATCTGAGATCATGTTGAGATACAGAGCCTTCATCTGAGGTCAGTCGAAAAACTAAATAGTTCATTTTATATAAAATTGCCCTGAGAGCGTGTAACAAATACTTGGTCGCCTAAACGATCCCCAAATAAAAAAACCCACTCAACTACAAAGAAGTTATTGATCTCATCGAGAGCTTCAGTTTTAATATCAAATTTGTCATCATATGAAAGAGTGACGATTTTTTTCTTGAAATAGTATGGCACTAGATAATATATTTTACAAGCATTTCTTATCAGAACCGCCTACAAAATTCATTTTTAACAGTGATTGTTCGAGAAGTCTGCATGTGGAAAACCCTTTTTGTTTAAAAATTTGTAGAAAATGTCACCTTGGCTCACTGATCAATTCATACGTACTTAAAATGAAATTACTATAAATTTATAAAATTCGGACTTCCTACATAATTAACCCCGTGTAAAACTAGATACTAAAGTTCGTAACGAATGTTTAGGTATCTAAACGTTCTCAAGTATAAAATGTTTAAACTAACATGTTGTAGATCTTGTCGAGTTCTATAATTTTTATGTTGAGCATATCTCCATCTGAAGTCATTTGAAAAACTCAAAAAAGTCATTTTCTAAAATAGAACTGAGGGCTTCTAAATAGTACTGCAAAGTTTGTAGATGACAACCTTTCTACTGCAAAGTTTGTAGATCTCGTGGAGAACTATAACTTTTTTATAATATTTTTCATCATCCAACTTCATGCGGATGAGTTACCTTTTTTTCACGAAATAGTACTACTTTTGTTTTCAAGGGCGGTTTCTTAATAGAAACGATCGCTAAAATCGATTTTTACATGTGTTTTCCTTGAAAGACAAGCTCTGGTAAAAACCATCAGATTCATACAGTTGGATTTCTGAAGATGCTGCCTTCAAATATTATGATTTTCACCAGCAGATCCTTAGGAAAAGTGCCCGTGAAAACAAACCTATTTTTGCAGGGCGTAAAAAAAATGAATTATGGCCTGTACAAATCATTTTTTTAGTACTGGAGTTTGTTATTGAAGTCAATAGAGCATTTTTCGATCTTATATATACTAGATGATTAGCGAGGAGCATGATTTGAAACTTTCAAATTAAACTAACTGAACTCTGAGCAAGGCCTTCCTCATTTGCCAAAATGTTTAAATTCGAGTTGAATATTAATGGGGATTATGTACCATTTTCTCCACCTTACTGTACACTGCAGCTGATATACAGGATGAAGTTAAAATGGGCATGTTTCCTCCGGATCACACAAAGGATGAAAGGAGAATGCATCTTGGCCAACACATGCGTCTGGTGTTGGTGCAGGTGGATCACTAGATCTACGAGCACAATTGATGATGTATTTACGGACCTGTTCAATCGCAACATGTGCCATCCAGAGCAGTCACGCTAGTTCATCCTATTGCTCACATCATATGGAAGAAATATCTTGAAGTCCTAGCAGCACAGTGAGCAATGTAAGAAAGACCTATATATGCATGATCTTAAGACCAAACAATGCACAATCATCATCCTATGTTGTTCTTGATGCCTACCATACCTAGTAATGTATTGGATGTGATGGTTTTGTGAGTATTAACATAGAATATTTTTGAAAATCCTCAAGGATGGTTGAGAAAGACTACTATATATGTACTTCTTTTTACAAGACTACTGATGTATTTTTTACCATTCATTGCTCATTTCAACACTCGGATCGATTTGCTACACTAATTTTGTCAATGAATGTTGGGAGGTTGGGGGATTTCTCCACTATTTGTAGGCTTCACATATACATTCTTTGCACTATTTGTAGCGCAATCTAGTTACGATTTTAACAAGAAATGGATTTAGATCTGCACATAGCTTTTTATGAAGAGTAAATTGTTCAAAACTTGCGAAAAGACATGTAACCTAGTGGTTACATTGATCTTGATCTGAGTAGCACCATAAGATCCTGAGTTCAAATATCCAGTGGCGGAGCGCTCGGTAGGTCTAGGTGTGGCGCTCCCACTACTTCCCCCACCCCCCGGTGTCCGGCAGAGCAGGGCGCCACACCACGAGATGCAGAGCGCGGCGATGCTGCGTCAGACGAGAAGATGAGCGACGACCACCGTTGCGCACAAGCCAAGAGCCCAGACTGGTAGTAGCCCAAGCTAGTAGCCCATTAATTTCCCCATCTCCTCCACCTCCACCTCCAATCCTCCATCGATTCCCCAATCCCATCTCGGACCAGCTGACCCAATCCCCATCAACCCATCGACGGACGGCGGCTGCTGTGGAGCCTAGAGCCGGCGTGCCGCACGCAGGAGGGCAGGCGGACGCGAGGAGGGGAACGGTCGCCGGGCTCCGAGGCAGCGGCATGGCAGGCGGCAAGCTAGCAGGCAAGCCTGCCGGGGCGCAGGCGCAGCGCAAGCAGACTAGCAGAGGCAGGGGCAGCCGGGCAGGGACGCGGCAGCCGGGCAGGTGCAGCAGCAACTCAGCAAGCTACGAGCCAAGCGGAAGCAGCCATCAGTCCATCAGCTAGTTCCTATACGTGAATCTTTGCTATTTGTTTACCTTATTAATCTCAAATATATATGCTAGTCGATCTTTTCTATTTATTTTTGCAGGTTCTACATATGCCTATCTATCCACACTGATTCATATATATAATATATTGCTGAAAGACGAATTAATGTATTTTTTAGTTCATACTCTTCTATTCACACTTGTTTGCAAATGGACGATGAATTGTGAACTTGTGATTAGTGCTTGTTATCATGCTTAATATAGACATGGTGAGATAATATTGTGTCGTACAATATCATGCATTGATATTATGTTTGTTTTTCCTTATTCTTATTATGTGATGGTAGTTCATTGGCCACACCTAAATTTTTTTTCGTCCTCCGCCACTGCAAATATCCATATGAGCGAATTTCAGATTGGGTTATCTGAGGGGCTAAGTTCGCCTGAATTTCAGATTGGATTATTTAAAAGGCTAAGTTCGGCTGCATACATCCGGTTGGATGTATAGACCAGCTACAAAATACCCTTCTGTAAAATAAAAAAAAAATGTTTGGCACAAAGATGTAAGTACTTCCTACTAGCTAGCTAGGAAATACTTGTATATTTTTGCTTTCGGATATGTCAAATTCCAAGCAGGTGAAATAAGAGAAAAGTTAAATTAAAAATTTATTGAAAGAAATAAAAAAGAGAAAGTAAAAAACTTAACAACGAAACACATGGCAGAGGAAGGAGCTCTGAACCGAGTGAGCAAAGATGAAGCTGAATTATGTATCCTGTAGAACACACAACGACATGGACAAACTTTACAGGTCTTTTTCATGCAAACCTAACTTTTGTGCGAAAATTTGCACTGACTTCTAGTATTTCAGTTCCATTGGGTGTCATTAGTAATTGGTCTCTAGAAGCTGATAATCCTAGGCTCGATGCCATTGATCACCTTTTCTTTCAGTTATGTTGAATGCGGATTGCAGATGACATCACTACCAACCTATAAATCCACTGGTAGTTCCATGCAGCAGGTGATTGCTAAGCAGAGATTGCATGATGGCTAGCAATTGGTGCAGTTACGCATAAGCACAACTGAACTATATTGCTTGGCTTTGTTAGCATTGCAAGCAGAAACTGTCGACGAAGGAGCACATTGCATAGGGTTCAATTCCCATGGTCTGTCATGTACGTATTGCTTGACCGTTTTCGCATTTGCTAATTGGTTGTTGGGGATTTCAGGCAAAGTATTATGTTCCTTTAACAAAATTTAAAGTAATGTGTCGGAATAGGAACACCACCTGTTAGACTGGTATTTACACCCAAATTTAACACCTATAGACGAAATAGGGGAAAATTGCCAAAGTTTGGAAAGTGACGGGTTTCCTTCACAGGACCGGTCAGACCACAGGTGTGTGGACGGTCTGACCGGCTAGTAGGGCCGGTCTGACCGCAGGTATGTGGGCGGTTAGAGCGTCAGGGTCCAAGTCCGAGTCTGTTTTCGTCGGGTCTCGGGTTTTCTTGCTCGAGAAGGCATGTTTCGTGTTTCCTTTGGTTTCTATCCCGAGTTGGACTTGGAGAAGGGCCTGTAGAGGGCAAGACCAACCTCTATTTAAGGGACAAGGCCGATTCATTGTAAAACCCCCCGAATACAATCTACTTGAATCGTTCTTTTACTATGTTTTCTATTTTACCCTAGTTTTAGTCAATCTTTGTCGGTTTGCGCCGTAAACCGTCCGCCGCCGCTACGAGAGTGCGACATCTCTTTGTAGGTTTGTGCTGAAAACCTTTCGTTTTACCCACGAGACGGGTAGTTATCCTCATATCGATCTAAATCGGCCTAGAGGCTGATTTTAATCTCTAAATCGGCTGCACTAGCCGGTTTAGCTGTTTTTCTACAGAACCCATCTTAATTTGGCCCTTTGGCTATATCGAGATGGTTGGCGACTCCATATCACCGCAAGGCGTTTAGGTGTTGCGATCGTGCTTGTCTACTTGTCAAAAAAGTTGCCAACACGATTTTTAGCGACTCCGCAGGGAACGATCTAATCGGCCATATCACGGCCGAATTTCGTTTAATCTAGTAATTACTGTTCATCAAATCAGGAGTTTCGGCTAAACAGCCGAAATCAATCTACACTGTAATTGCTATCGCTACGCACTGGTTTCATCGCCGGATTAATCTGTTCGGCGGCGAAGTTAATTATCTGGTCGTCACTGAATCCATCTGAGTACTCGCCATCCAGTACGCCGTGTGTACCGAGGATCATCATCAGGAGGCAGCAGCCGGTTTGGCGACCTGGTTTCTTTTTGTTTCATACGGCAAACAGAGAAAAGATCAGGCTACTAGAGCCGATCTACCGGCAGACAAGCAGCAGGAGCTTTGTTTCTTTTTATTACTGTGCACGTGCTAAAACAAAGATCAGGCTATCCAAGCCGATCTACTTCTGTTCACATAAAAAAAGAAAAAAACAACAAAGCCGATTCCTACTGTATCGGTTATTTCTGTGAAGCTTCATTTTCTCTAATTTTTTGCTAAGAACAGTAACATAAGAAGAAAAATTAAGACCGTATATTAATCTATTCGGTCAACCATTTCGGCTATGAGCTATATGGCCGAAATTAATCAAGGATTTTCTTCATCAACTATGACAAGCGGGAACGGTTTCAACAATATTACTACACAATGCATTAGGACCGGTCAAGGCGTCGTGAGAGGAAACGTCCCGCTACCTCAAGTTATAGTTTCACTAAAGGTAACCTCCGATTCGCCCAACCCATCCCTAGTTATTCAAAAGGTTAATGATCGTTGTGTAGATGCATATGCTACTTCTAGTTTTGCTCCTATACAATATGCTCATAATGCTATGGGGGGTCAACGGGTGTTTATACAGCCGATTACACAAGAATCGGCTATATGCAGAACCGAGATAATGGTATGACTGGTCGTAACGCCGGACTAACCGCACCCTATGCCGGTCAGACCGTGCCCATCATGGCCGGTCAGACCATGCCCACCATAGCCGGTCAGACCGTACCCTATCCTGGCCAGATCAGGCCTCCTATAGCCGGTCTGACAGCACCACTGACCTCCGGACAGACCGGGCCATGGGCCGGTCAGACCGGGCTATCTATAGCCGGTCAGACTGGTTCCCTGGAAATTTCTCCAGGTTTTTATACCATGACTACCAGTGCTAATTTTAATTCATCACCTGTTAATACTGTTAGTCATGCTACTCCACATGTCCCTAATGCCTACAATGATACTAATAGGGGATATCCTCCCGATACTAGGTATGGCCAATATAATTATATTGCGCCGCAACAACCACCTCTTAGGCCACCAAATACACCACCAAATCCATATAGGCCTAAAAATATGGAGGAGTTGATTAGTACCATCATCAGGGCTACATTTGGGGTTGAAGCGAAGGATCGTGCTAGGTAGTACCAAAAGCCGTATCCTGATTTTTATGACATGATCCCTCATCCTCGTGGTTATAGAATTCCTGAATTTACCAAGTTCAGTGGTGAGGATAGTAGGACCACATGGGAACATGTAGATCAATTGTTAGCGCAATGTGGTGAGACTAGTAATATGGATACATGTAAATTGCGCTTGTTTTCTTATCTTTGTCTAGTATTGCTTTTACATGGTTTACTTCTTTACCGGCAAATTCTATTTTTACCTGGGCTCAATTAGAACAAAAATTTCATGATTATTTTTGCACTGGTAAAACTGAGTTTAGGTTGTCTGATTTAACATCGGTTAGGCAAAAATACAATGAATCTGTCATTGATTATATTGAAAGGTTTAGAGATATTAAAAGCCGATGTTTTAGTTTGAGAATAAATGACAAAGATTTGGCCGACATTGCATATGATGGATTGCTTGATTCTATTAAAGAGAGATTGAATGGCCAAATATTTTTTGATGTTGATCATGTGTTGCATGAAGCTCTGGCTCAGGAAAGCCGAGTGGATGACAATAACTTAAATGCTAGTTTAGATGATAGTGCAATACCATGTATAGCCGAACCAAGGGTTGGTTTGGGTTGTTTTACTAGCTTGGATGATAATGGCATAACCAATATAGCCGAACCAAGTGATGGTTCGGATTGTGTTATTAGTTTAAACAATGATGGAATAGCCGAACCAAGTAGTGGTTCGGATTGTGTTGCTAATTTAGACAATGACACCATTGAGAATATAGCCGAACTAAATGATGGTTCGGATTGTATCATAAGCGAAAGTGAAATAGCATTGTAGCCTAAGACCGAATCACAGATCGGTCATGTGGAGGTTGGAAAAGATAGTGATAATGTCATGCGGAATAGTAGTGAAATAGAATCCAAAGTAGCTATGCATACATATCAAAGGCCGTATCTTGAACATGTAGATTCGGTCCCATACCCGCAAGGATTTGAGGTGCCCAACTTCATGAAATTCACAGGTGAGGATGCTAGAACAACAATGGAGCATATCGGTCAATTTATTGAACAATGTGGTAAGGCCGGTAGTGATGATCTGCTTAAGTTAAAATTGTTTCCTCTTTCTTTGTCAAACTTTGCATCTACATGGTATAGTTTACTTGCTCCTAGTTCAATTTCTACATGGTCACAAATGGACCATGAGTTTCATGATTATTTCAAAGATGCAAGCTTGATGGAGCAAAGACCGATTGATAATTCATCGGTTACCTGTGATACTATTTCGGTTACACCTATGCCTAAGACCGGAATTGTTAGTAATTCTCTCCCTGCTAGTCCTATTGATGTTGACAAAAAGAAAGGGAAAAGTGTTTTTATTGGGGATCCTCGGCCCAAGAATAGGATCAAAAATGCGAAGGCCGAAGATCATAAAATTGCAAAGGATGAGTCATCTAGTTTCTAAAGGACCAAAAAGCCGAAGCTCACTTTTGAGATGCTTATGGCTAAGTACAAGAAAGGATTAGCCGGTCAACGATTTAATAGTCAAACTAGTGATTCAAAAAGACCAAGATCATTTCGTAAGAAGAGATTTGGTCGAACACCAAAGCAATCGGAGACATCAACTATGCCAACTTCATATAAACCTCCGGTTGTGATGCCATGGTATCCATATCTAATATCACTGTTTGGTTATCCTTTTATGTATTACATGCCATAGATGCCTCAATTCCCTATGCTGTGTTATCAAGAATGGAAGCAATCACCTAGGGCAGTACCAAGTCATTCTAACTCAAGACAAGACCGTTTCCCACAAAAGAATCGGTCCGGTGGAGCAAAGGTGAAAAAGGTGAAGAAGGTGTGGGTGAGGAAAGAAGCCAAAGCTTCGGAGGTCGTTGCCGTCAAGGAGGAGTCTCAAGATGTTCATGTACCTACTGGAGATGTGGTGGAAACCATGCAAGCAAAGGAGATCGAAGCCGACACCGTGATTGTCAAAAGCGGAGGTCTGATGGAGGCGTCTGGCCAGTCTGACCGCCAGCCTGTGGCCGGTCTGACCGCCTTCCTGGCCGGTTTAACCGCTAGACTACGGCCGGTATGACCGACTTTCCTGGCCGGTCTGACCAACGGCTTGTGGCCGGTTTTACCGGGGGCATTATAGAAGAGTGGGAAAATTGAGAGCAATACAGGAGCTTCCACTTCGACCAAAAATATCAAGAATCATTGCTTGGCTCCTAGAAAACAACCACAGCCGAAGTGGATACCTTCCGGCTTATCTCGCTCTCAAAAGAGGAGGCTACAGCGTCTTCGGGCCATAGGTCAAAAAGAAAAGGAGGCCGAAGAAGTGAAGAACAAAACATGTGAAGATTTGGAGTCTCGAACAGCAAGTAGGCGAGTGTGGAGACCCAAAGAGGTAAAAGTTAAGAGACCGATGATTTCCCAAAGTAGTGATAAATCTAATTTGATGAGAGAAGAATCATCGGTCATTAGAGATAAGTCTCCTTCACATGATGCTATGGATGTTGGTGCGGTGTTCGTCTTGCCTTCTAAATCATGCAGTCGAGAAAGCCGATTTCGCTTGGGGGGCAAGACATTAATATGCTCATGAGGAAACCAAGAGAAGATGAACGGCGATGGATACAACATCACATCTTTGAGCCGCCGTTTGCTGGATGCTAAGGCAAGGTATGGGTTTATTGTGTTCATCATCATATTATATGCCTATGCCATGTTAAAACATTGCTTACTATCTAGCACATGTGTGTTTTTACTTATCAAATTGATATTATACATACATGTTGCAAATACCAGTTCTAAGTAGTGGAATTGGTAAATTGGCATATAATTTGTTTAAAGTATGATTTGGCTCATGAGTCTTTGATATTTATTTAAAGCCAAATCATATGTGTTTTTATGGATCACCATATAATATATAAATTTCATATTTATTGCACTATGAAAGTTTTGCTTAGTAATTTGGCTAATGTCAATGGTCAATGTGATGATTTGCTCTAGAGTAGTTTTCTTTAGGAACATTGGCATTGTTAATATTTTGCATACATGCTCTAGCCGATTACTTACATTTGTAGTTTATTGTAGTTTATTGTGACACATATGACTTTGGTGATTCATTATTGATCATACGTCAATTGGCTAAGTGTTTTGATGCCATGATGATTATTGTTTCAAAAGCTACTTGAATTAGTATTCATCTAGACATGTTAGATGGATATTACAACTTTTTATATGTCTAGAGAGAAGGAATTTTGGTCCAATAATTTGATACACCAAGCATCTGGCTATTATGTGAAGAAAAATTTATATACTAAAAGCCGATGCTTAATTTCAAAAGTTTGGACGAAATTGGCAGAATCACACACTAGGGGCGGTCTGATCGGCATTGCACGGCTGGTCTAACCGGTTGTACCGGCGGTCTGACCGGCTCTGCATGGCCGGTTTGACCGGACAGACAGGCGGTCTGACCGGCATTGCGTGGCCGGTCTGACCGATCCCAGACAGGAGGCTGGGGGGCACGTTACAATTGATTAAAAGGCCGAATTAATTGTGAATTCGTACATTTGTGCCCATGAGATAGAAATAGCTTGGCGAATTCCTTTGATTAGATATTTGAAAGATCCTACACTTAAGATTGATCGGAAGATTCGGCAGCAAGCGTTCAAATATTATATCGCCGAAAAATAGATGGAGTATTGTTGAAGTTCTTAGATAATGATCAATCTAAAGTTGCTAGGAGAGAAGTACATGAAGGGATTTGTGGAATTCATCAATCGGCCCATAAGATAAATTGGTTGCTTAGGAGAGTGGGGGTTTCATTGGCCGAAAATAATTGATGATTGTTTCAAATGCTATGGAGGGAGTGAAGCTTGTTAACGGATCGGCAATGTTCAATTAGCGCCTACCGCTGTGTTGAATCCTATCAATAAACTATGGCTGTCCTGAGGTTGGGCTTTGGGTTTCATTGGTCAAATTTATCCATCGTCATCAAATGGGCATTGGTTCGTGCTAGTTGCAATAGATTACTTCACTAAGTGGGCCGAAGCTGTGCCGCTCGAGAATATTACTTGTACGGAGGTAATTGAGTTTATTTTGAAGCATATTGTTCATAGATTCGGTATTCCTCAAACATTAAAGGAGCTTCTTTTATGTCCAAGGAAGTGAGAAGTTTTGCCGAATCTTATGATATTAAGTTGATGAGTTCTTCTGTTTACTACGCTCAGGCTAATGGATAAGCCGAGTCGAGTAATAAAACATTGTTGAAATTGCCGTTTTGCTAGTTGAGGTAAATCTTGGCTCTCTTCGGTATTTCAAGCAAGATGACTTGTCGGTTGAAGATTACAAGACCTTGATCGGAAGCAATTTCAAAGACGTCATTGACAAGCGTTTGAAGACTTTGAAGGAGATGAAGACATTTCAAGACGGTGTTTTCAGAGAGCAATCAATGGGAAATACTTAAAGAAATACTTCCCGAGCATTTGGCAAGATGCTTAGGGAGTCCTATGGCCGGTAATTGGATTATCGCCCTGAGATAACATGTTCTACGCTTTTAGGTTCACGTATGTTCACCAGAAAGGCAGGGGGGCATGTGTTTACACCTAAATTTGGCACCTATGGACGAAATAGGAGAAAATTGCCAAAGTTTGTAAAGTGACGGGTTTCCTTCACAAGGCCGGTCTGACCGCAGGTATGTGGGCGGTCAGACTGTCACGGTCCGAGTCCGAGTCTGTTTTCGTCGGGTCTCGGGTTTCCTTGCTCGGGAAGGCATGTTTCGTGTTTCCTTTGGTTTCTATCCCGAGTTGGACGTGGAGAAGGGTCTGTAGAGGGCAAGACCAACCCCTATTTAAGGGACAAGGCCGGTTCATTGTAAAACCCCCAGAATACAATCTACTTGAATCGTTCTTTTACTATGTTTTCTATTTTACCCTAGTTTTAGTCCAACTTTGTTGGTTTGCGCCGTAAACCGTCCGCCGCCGCTGCGAGAGTGCGACACCTCTTTGTAGGTTTGTCCTGAAAACCTTCTGTTTTACCCACGAGACGGGTAGTTATCCTCATATCGATCCAAATCGGCCTAGAGGCTGATTTTGATCTCTAAATCGGCTCCGCTAGCCGGTTTAGCTGTTTTTCTATAAAAACCGATCTTAACTTGGCCCTTTGGCTAGATTGAGGTGGTTGGCGACTCTATATCACCGCAAGGCGTTTAGATTTTGCGATCGTGCTTGTCTACTTGTCACAAAAAGTTGCCAACAACTGGTTGCTATCAAAAGACATGCCGACCAGGGTCAATTTGCTGAAAAAGAACATCGTTCAATCGGCAACCTATGAACTCTGCCATTCAGAGGTAAAATGGTGGCTCATCTATGCGTTCAGTGTCCCCTTGCAGTTGCCATCTGGAGGCTGATTGAAATCCGACCGAACAGCAACTGTGCGAATGATCTACATGCTCTGCAACCAAGTGGCCGCCTGCCGACGAAACACTTCAAAGTTTTCTTCCTACTTTGTCTTTGGGGATGTGGAACCATTGCCATGATGTAATTTTTCGGGGGTAGTCCCCTTCCCTAACCAGAATAGCAGTGAAGTGCAACAAGGATGCGACTTTGTGGGTGCAACGCCTTAATAGTGCCGACAGGATAGTTGTTGAATCCTGGAAACAATTTCTCTCCTCTCTACTTCGTTCTAATGTAAACTGACACTTTGTAATCTGTCTCACTTTAATGAAAATATTCAGGCGAGGAAGCTTCTCCCCCCCACCCCACCCCCCTCCCCCCCATCATCTCAAGGACCTTTGGAGGAGAAGCGTCAAAGCAGTCAGCGATCACCTTCAGAATTCTAATGGAATATTAATTAGCACAGTACAGAGGGGTAATGTTACATTATACCTACAAGTTGGAAAATTATAGTGGAAAACCATGTGGGGTATGGTGATGACGGATTGGATACGAGGACTCCCTAATGCCTCCCAAACCTATGTGCATACAGGAATGCTCAAACAAATCGTTACAATGAGATGATTACAAGAACAGTTCAACTCATTGATTTTAAGGTAATATTTGTCACGGTTAGGGTAAGGCATACCCTCTATTCTTATCTCCCGTCCCTGTCTCTGACTGTTTGCTTCTTGCCTCATGGAGAATAGAATCATCTCGAGGAAATTTCTAGAAGTGTCAAAGCAGTCTTCAATCACCTTTAAGTATTGGGGAATTATATTCAATATGTAATGGGATATTAATAAGTGTCGTACTTACAAGTTGGAAAATTACAGTAGAAAACCGGGTGGTACGGTGATGATGGATATGAAGACCTCATAATGCTTCACAAATCTATGTGTATGCATAAATGCACACAGCTCATTATAAAGGGATGATTACAGGAATAATTCAACACTTGTGCATCCATCATTACTTATACTCCTCGTTTTATTTGTACAATGTGGCTGAGTCCTGCCAAATGATTTAATTTGAGGACACATTTTCAAGTCTATCTTTAGCACATGCCATCTTAATTATACCATCAAATTTCCAGGAAGCACCTGGGATCATGACTAATTGTGCAATGTGTTCTGCCAATCAGACACACAGAGAACAAACATTGCATTGCTCCACCCCAAGCTGCCATGCCTTGTAAGACTTCCCGACAATAAGTCCACATTGCTGACAACGCCCGACCCAAGCACAACCCGAACCACTATCCTTGATCTCATCCGTCCTGCCTGTCATCCGTGCCTCACAGCACCCGAATTTATCTTCTTTCTCACAGGTACTAGTAGGAATCACCTTGAGTGGCACACCGAGCAATGTAGACAATAGATTCCAGGTGTCACTTTGGAATTACGGAGCAGGAGTATTCTTTATACTAAATTGTTCCTAATGCTTACCATGCCTAGTTATTTATTGGACGGAATGATTTTTTTGGGATATAACACATAATCTTATTTGTTAGAAACTTCAGGAAGGGAAGACAAAGTATGACTAAATTAATTATTTGTATGCATAGTGGTGTGTGTGGCTGGGATATGGGGTGTAGAATCTATTTGTAGGCTTCAACTACAGGCATATCAACAAGAAAGGGGAGGTGGTACATTTCAATTCACCACCTACTAGCTTGGTAGCTACAAGCACATTGTAGTTTAGTCATCACTATTCCATGGTATATATAATGTTATATATAGGTGATATAGTTACAGTTTGAGCGGATCTGAAAATTTTAAGCCAAGCGAAATCAAACTAAGTTAAACACATAACTCGCAACAATTTTACAGAGGTCATAGCACAAGACAAAGTGTTCAAAGATGAAGCCGAATATACTACATGATGTGTAAATATAAGAGCATCCTATAATATCGATGTAGAACATTAGAACACACTTTGGAGTATATGAACAGACTGTATGGAAACAGTACCAAGCAAGCCGAGTTTATGTGAGAGAGAACTGCACATCTCGTTTGCACAAAACTGGATTTTCTTGTACATACAACACATATTATCGGGCCATAACTGTTGGGTTGGGTACAATGTGGTCCGTTTCATTGAGCCATAACATGTTTACAGGTAAGAACTTCAGGTACAGGCCATAATATTTGGGCCAAGGCAAAACAGTGGTGTTCGCTTCGTTGCCTCATCTGTGCCCTCCGGCGCTATGCTTGCTCCCCGTGATCCCGTGCAAGCACCCATGCCAGCTCAAGCTCATATATACCCGCCGCACGCAGGTTTTTAGCCAACTGAGGGCAACCTCAACCACCTCCATCTGAAGTTTAGCCAACTCCCTCGATCTCTACCCTCCCGCTAATCCCCGCCTTGGACCTCCTGCCACTATTGGTAGATCATGCATATAATTTTATTTCCTTGCTCACAGCTCCTGGAAGAGATAGGCAACAAGTCCCACGCATTGTTGGGGAAGATCTGAGCAGGAGTATTTATTCTCCTAAATTGTTCTGGATGTGTTTTGGCATAAAGTAGAATATCACATTTGTCACGTATTATATTGATACCTCATTTCACTCATTTTGAAAGTCAGATCGACTATGTTCATTTGTTTGTGTGTGATGAAGATGGGAGTTATACGTCTAGAGGTATTGCTACAACGAAGGGGAAGCAAAGTACAGTTGAACTTACTGCAGTTATAAGGATGGAATGAATTCACATCTTCACATGTTTTTATTCAGCACAATGCTGTAACTCTACTAGCTATCTTTGTATAGTTTCTTGTAGTTTATTGGTCACACACTTCCATCATATATAATGGTGTAGGCAAGGCTGTTATATTCTGTTGTTTCGCAATATATAAAATTTCCATTGAAGTAAAAAATCAGAAGAAGTGAAGATATAATGTCAGAACAGAATATGATCAAAGAATTTCAGAACAGAGTGCCAAAGATTTTTCTCGGAAATGCAGGAGGACTGCATTTCATTTCAGTAAGGGAAAAGAAAGAAAGATTACATATTTATAAAATAGTGTGCAAAGATGATGCCAAAATATGCCGTGGAATTGTAGTAGCACAATCGTTCATATTTTAATATAGATGTAGAACACACAATGATATGTACATGCCGTCAAGTGAGGGACCTCAGATTGGGGGGAGGCTATCAAGCAATCGCTGTTGGGCTAGCCATCGTGGTTAGCATGGTAGTATCTCTAGCACCCATTGTGTGCACTTCACTTGTGTAGAATGTGATTCAAGATTGCTAAACTAAGGGAGCACGATGACTAATTGACTAGCAATAGTTGCAGCTAATTTTGGCTTGGCTAATCAAGAACTGTTTGACAGAAAGACTTCAGTATATATCCTTAGCTCCACAGAAGGAGCACCAGGTTATTTAAGTAGAGGATGAGCAAAGAGTTATATGTACAAACAAAATAAAGAGATCATTAAGAATGAAATCAAAGAGTTACATGTACAAACAAGAAACACAATTACAAATCAGACAAACAATTACCTACTAGTTCTCCTCTCTGTGGATTTTCAGGTCTAAATAGCAAAACAAGTCGTCTCCGACCTATCGCCATGAAATCAGAGGTGAGAACTGAGTGTCTCAACCCAATGCCTCCAAAACCTAGGTGGTACAGAAATGCTCACAGCTCATTACAAAGAAATGGCTACGAGAACAGCTCCAACGCCTCCATCTTTACATATACTCCAACCACTTTATTTGTACAACACGTTTGAATCCTGCCACCCTCAATATATTTTCATAGGCATAGCTTTTTTAAGTTTGGGTGCAAAAATAAACGGGAGGTGTTGCGAAAAATGGTTTTTTTATAGTGTAGGGTCTCTGGAAGTCCAAGAATTGACTTCATCAGCTTGGAATAACACAGTTATAATCTGCACAACTTTTATCAGTTAAGAAAATATATAGTGTTTTTCAGTGTGCTATTTTTTTTAAGGTTTTGCTCCACTCTGCTCTGATGGATGTGATCCATCCTCATGTATCTACTCCTAACGAGTTCATACCGCAAGAAGGTCCACTCTCAACTCTCGAGCTTTCCTAAAGAATTGACCGATGGCACTTTTTCAGCATGCAATTAAGAAGAAAAAAAAGTTGATCTGTGAGGGGTAAACCAGCCCCCAGGCATCATTCGTACGTAGAAGAAGACATTCTCACGTATGTCAAGAAAAAATCCCCAAACCCCTGCCTCACCCTTACACCACGGCACCAAAACCAATGTGAGAATGACCAACAACCTTGGCCAGGCCATAGACCTGTGCTTTGGTGTGGGACAGACAAGAGGATTTTTACTAGAGCCCCTTGCCTGTCCCACCCTAAAGCATAGGTCTAATGCCTTAGACCGGTCGAACCCAGCACCTGAGGAATGTTACTAGAGCCACCAAACCAACTCATCTAGAGGCCCGTTCGCGTAATTAAGAATAAAGATGGTTTCTCTTATGCTAATTTATCAAATTCAAATGGGATAAAAGGTTTTTTAGATAAAAGGGTTAGCGCCCTGCTTTTATAGAAAGTAATGGGATAAAAGGTGATCAGAGGGATTGTTGTTCTGTGTTATTACTCAGATTCAAACGGGATAAAGGTGATCACACCACGCTGATTTGTATAAACGAGTGATCTTCCATTATGTCTTTTAGCTATACCAGTACAACATTTATATAAATCTACATGTTATGCACTCCTGTGTATTGGATATACCCCTGTGTTGACATAAACCAGCAAAAAGAAAACGAAAAAGAAATTACATATTAGCAGGGAATTTAGTGAGGATTCTATAATTCTCTTTGCAGTTGTGCAGTACAGTGCAGATGAAACAACATTTTAGGAGGGGATTTAGTTGATTTGGCATGTTTCCCACAAAGTTTATTTTCTCAAAGAAGGGAAGGAGAATGCAAGGTCACCCTCATCTGGTTGTACTGTTGGTGCAGACTGATGTACAAGCAGCATCGGGAAATGTATCTATGGATCTTTTCACTCAAATGTTTTGTCTTCAAGATCATGTACATTGTTTTTACTTTGTTCCTAGTGACACAATGGGCAACATATTTAACATGTTCTAGTCCTTGATATGGAATACCATACTAGGGTCACAACGAGCAATATATCCATATTCCAAAATTGTTCCTGATGCCTACCATGCCAAATAATATATTAGATTGGATGGTTTTGTGAGTGTAATGTCCAATCTTATTCTTGAATAACCTCAAAGGAAGCGATGGTAGATCCTACTGGCCATGTACTTATCTTTTTTAGGAGGTGGTAGTTGCGAGCTTCAAGCAATATATGAATTATAGTTTGTGGTTTCAGGGAATTACAAGGCTAGTGAAATGAGAGCAATTTAACACTTGGGCCCCAAAAAAAAAGGGATATATACATCACCGTTTTCTTTAAGTCGGGCCCAAGGAGATTGCAGCTGACCTGAGGTCCGGTCCATAGACGACCCTTGATGTGATTATTGTCCATTCTTGGCCTGATGATTGTTTCCTCATCATAAAAAATTCACAGCATATAAAGCTTCATGGGTTAAATGGTGGTTGAATACTTGAACTCTTTCCAAGCCTTATATCGATGACATGAGGAAGCCATGTAACGATTTATTTCCGAAATAAATGTAAAGAACCAAACCTGATTTGGACAGTATATGGACAATAAATTCAGTAAGTACAAATATAGCAGTATATGAGGACAATCCTTTCTGAAAAAATTGAGAATATACCTTTTTTTAATAATTTACATTTATATCCTTGCATAGGAAGAAATCGCAGAAATGTACATATGTCGCAGATTGAAAATGCGGGTGGGATCACAAATCGCGTTGTGGTGACGCGGGACGACCAGACCGTTGTGGTGACTGCTGGATGGTGGCGGACATGGCAAAGAAGAGAAGCTTTCAGGAGGACCCTGGACACTGGTGTCTCTTACCTTTTTGGAGCCAAATTCAGACCTTGCCGGATCATCTCCTTAAAGTTCACTAGATCCCGAGAACTCTCAATAAAATAGCTGATAAACTTGCTAAGGAGGCTAGAGAAAACTCCTCTTCTCCTGTTTTTTTAGCTGTCAGAACATCTCTCATATTGCTTATCCGTTGAGATCATGTTTTGCTTCTGTTCTGAACTCCAACATAAGGTTTAGGAATTGTAACATCAACCATGTACTCTGTTTATGAGTTAAATAGAATGCATGGTTTTAAAAAAAAAGACCGTTCCCGCAGAATAGGCAAGCGGGACGGAGGTGATGGTTCCATGGTCCGGCAGTGCGGCGCAACATTGTGGACCAGCTGGCACCATCGAGAAGCAGCGATCTCGCATGATCAATCTGCGGCACCGCCACGCATGTACGTACGCAAAATCGTATATATAAGCAAACGCATGCACGTACGTAGCTAATCATTGTACGTGCATATACGGACATACGCACATATAGCATTTGCAAACCCACACGCAAGTAGCATAGTAATCTTTATACACAGATGCATAAGCACATACGTCGGTCTCGCATGGTTCAGCTGCGATACCGACGTCCCTCAAGACGTAGGCCAACACGGTGCCATGTTATCGGGTTGTGGGACCGTCCCTGCCTCGGTGCCGCGGAACGGAGAAGCAGGACCATGCATGTTGGTGCCGCATTTTTGAGCAGCGAGACCAGACCGTCTTGGTGGGTACCGCGGTATCGCACTTTCAGGCCACGGGACCGTCATGTTTTCGCATTTCAGGCCCACGAGATGGTAGTGGTTGCGTCCTTCCGTTCTGTGGGAACGGCCTGGCCAACGTTCCTGCGTCTTCGTAACGCGATTTGTGAGCGCACGTATATTCCTTCTCATGCAGGTATATAAACAAAAATTAAATAAATAAAAGGTATATTGTCAATTTTTTTTCATTCCTGGACCTTTCTACAATATTTCAGGGTTTGTCTGAACATTCGAGATAAACAACCCCCTCTTCCCAGAGTTCTGTGGCAGGTTCACATTAGTATATTGGCTTAGGAGGTGTCAGCAACATGTACCATGCTGTCGAGCTATAAGCAATATGCACACAAATGCAAATACCACGACTTGCCAAATTATCGAAAATTTAATAGCAAATTGAGCTAACAGTCAGCTACAGATATGTGCATGTGTAGATCACCGCATTGAAATTTTGCAGCATATGATAGTCATTCAAAGCAGCATCTCGATTTAAAATTTGTATCAAAGCAATAAATATCTAGAATTCTTACGAAGGTTTTTATTAGTTTATCAAACATCTAGTCCTAAGATGAATATTAATGAGGAAACTTTATCATCTTTCTATGACTAGGGTGCGTACTGAAGCAGAAACATAAGGCAACTAGCGCTTGAAACACTCTGTCTGGGGACTACGGTCCCAATACCGGAACTATGCATAGTCCATTTGGTGCACTGACCATTACCATTGCCTGTATGCATCTTTGATTTGGAATTTTAGAACTTAAGTTTGAATTAACTTTGGGTTTTTCACCGTATCTGCCATGTGGTGCATGGTCATCCACATAAATCTTCCGTTGGACTTCAGTAGCCACTAATTGTGTAAAACACAAAGCTTGGGACACCACAGGGATAGAACATCATCTCTCAGGCCCTCCAATGAGTGCAGGTCAATCGCTTCTCGATTGGCCACAACTATCAATGTGCTCGTTGATGGTATGATTGCCCAGTTGTGCACCAACTGTTCTCCATGCAAGGAGCCTCAGTACGATGCCGAGGGTTACTCTTGAGCTACTGGCCAACTGCTAGAAAGGCTACAAAGTCTGGTCTTCCATACCATAAAATTTCCTAGGGCCTCCCAAGCCAACAAGTACAAGCAGCATTCCGAGTGAGCATACTATCACCTGAGCTATCTAGCAGGTATATATGAAGCAAACACTTGAAAGGATAGATGTAAGGTAGCCTTTGTCTGTTGATACAGACGAAATGTTTGAATGGTTAGGCTATTCAGTAGCTCTTGTTCTATATACTGTTGTGTAGGTGTTGACTCTATCCACAAGGTTTAAATAATGGCACATGTTGATAAGTGACAATTCACACATTTAAGCTAGGGCAGTTTTTTACAAATTTTGTTACGTTCAATATGGAAAAAAGTAAATCATGACAAGAAAACAGCTCGGAAACTTTCCGGATTCCGCGGACGTGTTTTCAGAAATGGAAAGTCTCGGTCAGAATTTTTTTGGAAACTTTCGAAAATGGAAACGAATTCGGAATTTTTTTATTGGAAACGAAAACGACTATGGTAAGGCTATTATTCATCGGAAACGAATTCAAGTTTATTCTCGGAATCGGAAACGGAAAATTTCTCATATGTACAACTGATTACCTTGAGCCTTCTCTACTCTAAATGTTTAGATTTATATTATGTATTGAGGAGCTTAATTAAATAAAGATATTTTTAATCCACTTTAGATTTATTTGCCTAATGACTAGTATTTTTTTAATTTTTATTAGGCCATGCCATACTACTTATAATTATAGTTAGTTATAGATGAATAAAGTTCCTTTTCTCCAAGAAAGAAAAAATGTACAAGTAGTTGTATTATTATTAATTGATAAAAATATAAATATTTATTTATTGTTTTAGAAAAATATTATTTAGCTACATCTCTTCATTTATTTGAGATGTTCAGTTTAAGGGCATTTTATATTCTGATTAATATACGTTACCATATTCACTTCGATTCGTATTCACTCCGTTTTCGCATTCGGTGTTTCCAATTCCGAATAAAGTATGGAAACGAAAACGATAAAAATATATACTAAATGACTAAATATAAGTAACTAAAGGCAAAGACATACAAGTAATGATCTGGGGTTGAGTTGGTTAGTGCCTTGAAGATATATAGGAATGATTTGTGCAATTTATCATGAGTTCAAGGATTGTCAGAATCAAGGGAAAATATTTTATTTCTTTTACATTGGTTTCATATGATTGTGGTACAATTTAAAGTCTACCATTTTATAGACATTTTACAAAATGACTCTTTGTTTGTATAGACAATTCACCATAAGACACTTATTACGCATTTTTAAAATGCCTATATAGCATTGTAAAGACATTTGAAAGGTGTCTCTATAGTACTAGAAAAATGTCTCTGTAAATCGGGATGAAAACGTCAAGGAAATTACCGATCGACCAAGCGCCGTTTCCGATCGTACTGTTTTTGGCTATTTTTAAATTTTGTTTTTTTCACAATTTTTTCTGCATCATATTAATGTCGATACTGAATAGTTTAAATGATAAATATGGTCAATTACTAGCCGATCGAGCATCGTTTCCGAAGAGATGCTACCTATTCCAATCGTTTCCGGCCGTTTTCACCCCTATCTACAAAGCATTTTTCTTGTAGTGTGTTGAAACATATGTCTATCTCCACAACACTATAACTCATCATCTTAAAGATCGTCTCTAAAAAAAATTAGATAGAAGGTTTGTGATAGCTGGGTCTTAGAGAACTCAGTCTTGTAAGTTTTCGATCGACTTGAAAATGACTGTCACTTTGCACATGCCTTCCAGCCTTGGACAGGAGATTAAGTATTTGAGTCACTGCACATTATATTCTTGATTTTCCTGTATTTGAGTCCAAGGTAGGCAAACAGTAAGTACTTCGTCTCTTTATTAGGGATGTAAGTGGAGCGGGTAAGCAAAATTTTTTCCTTATCCCAATTATAGTTATCTTTTTCTACCAAATTTTGTAGTAGCAAGTCTAAAATGAAGTTTTAAGCGGCTTAACTGGATTGCCCACTTGTGTCCCTATCATTTACAGAACTCCAAGAGGTCACCAACACAGAGACAGCTGCTGCTTTTGCCCTCAGTATCACATTCTTGACTTGTTGTCAGCATCAGAGGTCAAGAATGGATTTAAAAACTATTTTTGTTGCTTAAAATGAGGAACCAAGGAATCTTATTTATACAAACTCATTCATCTGTAACGGTCTACGGAGAACCATTACAAACACACTCATCTGTAATGCGTGACATAGGCGGCCATTACAGATGGACATCCTAATCTTCTACCATTACAGATGATCTCTCATCTACAACAACTCTTCATAGAGAGCCATTACAGATATAAGCCTTAACATATGTAACAGCTGTAGATTTGTAGATTTGGAGCCGTTATAGATAAGGGGTCACCTGTAACGGCTCGTCATAGATAGCCGTTACAGATATGAATCCTTATGTCTAACGGCTTACTTTTACGAGCCATTACAGATGAGGGGTCATCTGTAACGGCTAAAGATTGGAATATGAGAAACCAATGAATCTTATTTATACAGATATATGAATACGTGTGTGTACCTGATGCTGCCTAAACCTAGAGCCAGCTTAGTATGTTGAAGGATAATGACCAAACGCCTGTAACGAAATCCTGTGTAAAAACCTCATGCTCTGAAGGATTGTTGTATATGCTGACCTAACTTGCAAAAATATTTATACTCGAGCTATGAAAAATTTAGGGCTGAGCCTGGGCATAATTCACTAAAAAAAAGCCAATTTTGATGCACTATACAGGCTTGACCTGGAGCAACAATTGGGACTCACTAAATGTCCTTGTATTTACATCTCATGGTCAACTGAAGGGCATAGCAAGTGCAATTCCATGACTCACCCTGCTGGTCACTGCTGTGTTAGAATTATTTTCTCAGAATCTAAATTGCTTAGCTTAACAGATGATCACCAATTAAAAATGTGTAATTGAGATGATTACTGACCGGATAAATTGAATTTCGTTTGCTTGTCCTCCTTTATCATCTTTACTCTGTTTTCCTTCTTCTTTATGTTCTTGATTCCTGCACGGTTGTGGATTAATACACTACGAACACCTAACAGTGCGTTTAGACCAATTGGGTATCTTTTGGGTTTCAAGATTTAGAGTAGGAATTAGTTGTCATCTCTCCCTAACGTATTCCTCTTTTTATATGCATCAGTGGGGCTAGGGGGTAATCTGGATAGGACTTAAAGTTTGTTAACACCTATTACGGTAATATTTTATTTCATATTTTCATTTCTTGTTAGGGAAGAAAACAATAGATCTTTTTCTCTCGCTAATTATATCAGCAATAACCGAAAAAATCAACCAACATGCTGGTCACCTTTCAAACTGATACAGTGTGACACGGTATTAATTGATTCCACATTGTATGCATTTTGCTCATGACAATCACAAAAATCCTCTATATGTCACACAAGTCCTTGAGGTCACAATGATCGATCACCAAGGGCAGACCTACCCCTTGGGCGGCATGTAGCGGCTAGCCCACCTATGGCTCAAGTCGCCCCACCCCCTCATATAATCTGTTGGGCCGCCTACCACCATATTCTATTTGCAGTTGGCCCATAAGTGAGCAGCTCAAATATCTAATATAGAGCCCGTTTGGCACAGCTCCAGCTCCAACTCCACCTCTCGTGGAGCTAGAGCTCAGCCAAACAGTTTCAGCTCCACTCCTGTATAGAGCTCTCACAAAAAATTAAATAGAGAGGTGGAGCTGGGTTTAGGCAGCTGCACAACTCTACTCCAGACCCAACTCCTGGAGCTAAATTTAGGAGATGGAGCTTATATATATACAAGTTGCATTTATGTTGCTTCATGCTTGTATCATGCAGAAATGCCATGGAAGATTAGAAGATGAGGAGGGCTCCATCAGAGGCAGCATGCCTGCTGCAGGCTTACAGGCAACAGGCCATCGTCGACACCCAAATCCCGAGCCTAACACCGCGTAGTTTCTGCCCGTCCCCCATGC
The DNA here is from genome assembly GCF_034140825.1 of Oryza sativa Japonica Group. Lineage (NCBI taxonomy): Eukaryota > Viridiplantae > Streptophyta > Magnoliopsida > Poales > Poaceae > Oryza > Oryza sativa. The sequence goes on from NC_089046.1 coordinate 19,197,499, forward strand.
AGCCCGTGGCTAGTACGTAGCTGCCCTGCCTAGCGGCTAGCATCCTAGCCGCTGCCATCCTGCCGCTATGGACATAGATGGACAGGAACAAGAACATGGGCGTGGTCATGGCCGTGGTTCCGATTCGCATTCTACAATGGAGCCTACAAACATCGCCACTACTGGCTGTGGGCGAGGAAGTCCCTAAAAAAGCTTAGTGATTTATTGGCGGTATGTCTTCTCCTATATTTATCATTTTTAAAGATATCTATCAACTATGCTTTGTGAATCTTTTAGTGTATGATGAATTACATATAACGTAAAATTTTTTAGTGTATGATGAATTACATATGACGTAAAAATTATTGCTTTGTTTTAAAATGGTTCTGATTGCCTTAATTTATTAATTATACTATATTTTTATGCGATTACAATATAAATATGGTATTTGTTACATTTAGTTGTCCTTTTGAAGCAAGCATCTTCGCCCCATCTTATTTATAAGAATAATGCGTCCGCTGCTATCGGTAACAATTTATATAAGTTCACCCCAGCTATGTGCTGCCATATATATATCTTGAGCATTAACTGCTTTGTGTCTTTAGCAAAAACCAAGAGCTAGTGAGATTGAGATACCACATATTCTAATGACAATTTATGATATCCTGATGCCTCTATCCCTAGGGCTGTATTGGGAGGCCAAAAGTATGGGAAGTCTTATATCTCCCAATATACCTAAATTGTCTTCAAAATATCTAACGATTAATTGTATTTCTCATAAAACAGAGGAAGACTTAAGAGAAAAGTTGGAATCAAGCAATAATAATAATTACTAATCTTCACATCTCACCAATGTATCTGTCGATTGTAACTTTGATCTTTTAAATATGGATTCCAAATTATTTGATGAATACAACACAAAATTGTACAAAAATCACTTGCCTGTCCACCAATATAATGTATGTATATTAGCAATGCATTATGGACTGATTTATTCCCTGGTGTAAACACGCAACTATGTTAGACGACAAATACCATACGAAGCACGATACGATGGTAATACTCATGAAGGAAAAATTAACTAGAGCGGTTGTCCACAACACCTAACTTGTTAGTGCCCGGGCGAGGACTTCAGCTCCACCAGGGGCATCAAATCTGGCGGATGGATTTTACAAGAGAATTTTATAGGAGTTTATCAAATTTTAACTCAATTATAAAAAGTGACCTCTATTTTTTTTGTGTTCCAAGGTAAATCTCACAAAAAAAATATCCAAATGCCTACCGATGACGAAGTGAAAAATGGTTGTCTTGTTACTAAGGATGTGGCTTGCCATATGCATCAACTACTCACGTTCTACAGTGCTGGGCCCAGGCTTTCTTGGTTGTAGAATGTGAACTCCAGATTCATCTGATAGTACGAATGGGAGCACCATGCCAGGGCACGCAAGCCGCGTCCTGTTCTAATATCTAGTAAAATTCGTCATCCAGCTGAGATCCCCTTCAGATGGATTCAGTTGGATCCATGTCACTTCATCAACGATCTAAGCCACAACCGCTAAGAGTACGAATTGTTTGGAACACGGAAGTGAAACGTTGTCTTGTTTGCATGCTCCTGAAACCTTCCAATCCCACTTTGGATGAGCTAATATGTGTGTGAGAGCCCATGACGATGTTGTCTTTTCGGTTGGATGTGTAAATGTAGTTAGGGTGCCAGGATATATCAGGAATGCGGAGGACGAGCATTCTCGGGGAGGCAGAGGGAAAGGAATTGGATCGGTATCTGATCGGTCCCCGCTACACATTTGTAGCGCCCATTCCGTCGTGGCGCCTAGCAGAAAAATTATCTCTTAAAAAACCCTAATTACGAAATTGTTTCTTTGCTTGTTGTCTAGTGTCCGTGCCATCTCGAGATCTCAAATCCCCGATCTATCGTCGAGTTTAATTCCGAATCCAAATCCTTCCAAATCAAATTCCTCCGCAAAAGTCTATTTTGCCTCCCCGGGGTCGATGGGCTGAATCTCTCTCGGCCCATCTCCCCCTCCCTCCCCCGGCGCTCTCTCTCTCTCTCTCCCTCTCTCCCTCCCCCTCCGCTCCGCCCGCGCGCCGCGCGCGCGTGCGCGAGAGTCGCGCCGAGCACCCTCCCTTCCCCTCGCTTTGCCCGCGCGTGCGCGAGCGCCGCGCCGAGCGCCCCCTCCCTCTCGCTCTTCTTCTCCCCATCCCTGGCGAGCTCCCCGCCCGCGAAGCCGGCCCCCGCGCGCCGTTGTTCGCGCGCGCGCCCGCAGGGTTGCCGCCCGTGCCGCGCCGTCTGCGCCGTCCGCGTCACCCGGTCCCGCTGCCGTGCCGCCTGCAGCCGCGTAGCCGCTCGGCCCCGCAGCCAGCGCGCGTGCCCGAGCCGCGCCACTCAAACCGCCGCGCCTCCCATTGCATCCCGCGCGCGCGTGCCGTGGTGGCCGACCGCCTGGTCGCCGCTGTCGTCAGCGCCTGCTCGCGCCTGTCGCCCGTGTCGCCGCTCCGCTCCACACCGCCCCGCCGTCATCGCCGTCATCATCGCCCGGCCCCCGCCACTCCGCGCGCAAGCCGCCAAGGGACGGAGGCAGAGCTCCTCCTCCCTCTGCCGCGTCGCCCCCGCTCCCTCCTCCTTTTCCCGAAGAGGCAAGGGGACAAGCCCCCTTTTCTCTCCCTCTTTTCCCCTTTTTACTCCCGCCGGCGTCATCCTCCTCCCTCCTCCCTGTCGCCGCTTTGGCCACGACCGCCGAGCGCTAGCCCTCTCCTTTGACCGCCCTAAGTCGGTTCCCAAACCGACATTGCCATCCTATAAACCCGAGCTTCCCCCTTCCCTTTCTCTCCCATTCGCCTCCACGCCTTTGCCGCTGCCTCCCGTGCTCTGTTCGCCGTCGCCGTTCGTCGTTGCGCGTGTCGGAGGAGCCAGCACGAGCAAGGACGCGGAAGGGGACTCCGGGCGCTCGTCTTCCTCCTCTTCCCCAGCCTGAGGCCAGAGAGATTACTCCCGCGCCGTCGGCCTCTCGTCACAGCGCCCACCTCATCTCGGTAGTGCCTCCCTCCGTTCTCCCTCCTCGCTCCATCTCCTCCCCTTAGACTCGGGTAGTAGCACGAGTAGCCTCCCCGTAGCTAGCCGGCGCCGCCTCGACCGTTGCCGCCGCTCGCCGTGTGCTCGTCCCCATCGCCGCCCGTGCTCCGTAGCACCCGCTCGTCGCCGGCCTCGCTCGGCGTAGCTCCGCCCAATCCGACGCTAGCAACGGATTCCCGTAGCCGCGTAGATGCTCTCACCGCCGGGAATTGGTCCCTCGTGACCTCATCGCCGTTTTCCCCTTTTCCCTCCGCCGGTTGCCGCCGCCGCAATCCACCGCCGACGGACTCCCTCCGGCGAATCCGAGCCGTTGGCTCGTCTCCCCTCATCCTGTGCAACCACCCGGTGTGCTCGCTTTTGCCTGTATCGCCGTGCTTCGCTCCGCCGCTCGCCGCTGTCGTCCGCCGTCTGTTCCGGCCGGCGTCGTCGTCTACCTCCCGCCGGCCCGCGTGGCTGCCACGTAGGCGCCACGTCGGCGCCACCTCGGCCGCGACCGGATCGGCTGACCCAGCCAGCCGCTCCCTCCGTTCCCCCCCCGTGAGCATGGTCCGCGGTGAGCCGTGAGGCTGCGTGTGGGCCTGCCGCATCCGCGTCCTCCGCGAACCGCGCGCGTGCACCGCGTCCCTCCCCCGCCCGCGCGCGTGCGCCGCGTGCTCGCTCCGCACGGTGAACCGAGTCACCGACAAGCGAGTCCCACCCGGGACCACGCGTGGTGAGCCCGGTCCACCGGCCCTCTCTCTCCTCCCCTCCCGCGCGCGCGCGCTTGGGCCGCCTTGGGCCGGCCGGCCCATTTAGCTCGGCCGGACCACTCCGCTTCTCTCGGGCCGCGCCCTAGCCGCCCGAGGAAAAGTCTAATTTCCCTCCCTGTTTTCTTTTCTTTTTTCAAAAAAAGATTTAATTAAATCCTTTTCCTTTAGACCAAAAATCCAATAATCTTAGAAATTCAATATCTTCCCAACCGTAAATCCGTTTGACTCCGTTCAACTTCCAAAATTCCTCAAATCTCGAGATCTATCTAATGGCATGCTTAGAGGTCATTAATAGGGCTTTATTTTCGCCGTTTGTTGAGTTGTCCTGTTTCGCGTGTAGTTTCGGAGCCCGAAGACCCGCAGTGCGAGGATTTCGAGGATCAAGCTCCAGATCTCGAGCAAGGCAAGCCACCTTTGAACATCTTGAGCCTATATTTGAAATTTAATTATGTTGCTTGAAAAATATTATGCATTGATAGGATCGCACTTAATCTGTTGTCCCATCTGCAAGGCAGATTGGCGGACCTACCTAATTTGTTGCATTTGATCCTTCCTTTGTTAATTGATATATCATGTCCCCTTGTAACCATCTAGTTGAGTCTCAATATTCGTGCACCCTGTGCGAGTATCGACGGACGCCTTCAAACTTAAAATCTGAGTAACAACTTGGGTAAAACTTGGGTTTTACAAAAGACTTGGAAAACCCGACACCTGGGTCGGTGCTTGCGAACTAAATGAATTTCCAAAACCGTGGGCCGGGGAACGTACCGGGTGTACGGTTTCCCGCTCTTGCACTTAAGGACCGTTTCCTTGGAATTTCATCCAAACATAAGACAAGTACGACCACATGGGTGGAATGGGACACCCTTGGCTGAGTAACTAGCTTATCAGGGGAGCCTTGATGCCGAGAGACATGTGGATTCGCCGGGGTGGTGTTGGGGAGGACCCCTGGGCTTCCTGGCACAGTATGGTCTGGGACCTAACCTGTTGTTGGTCTAGGACCCCTCTCGTCGGCATATGGTAAACCTGTGTCGGCTTTGGAAATGCCTTGTCATGAAAGCTTGGAGGTCTCCCGACGTGGCTGATCCCCACGGGCTGGGTGATCCGGGTTAGTAATGTCGTGTGGGTAAAGTGTACCCCCTCTGCAGAGGTTAACAAACTGTTCGAACAGCCGTGCCCACGGTCATGGGCGGATGTGAGGTGATTCCTAGCGTAGTTTTGTGTGACTACTACTTGTGAAATTGCTGTTGTGGAAAGGGGTTCGATGTTTGAAAAATCTGCAGCTGATGGGATCAGCTAGGCCCGGGTGGCCGTTTGAAAGTTGTTGGCCCGGGTGGCCGTTTGAAAAGCTGTTGGCCGGGTGCCAACCTTGAATCAATACTAAAGACTGATACATTACACATACTCCGACCGGACGAGACGCACTGTCTCATCCGTGTCGTTTGAGAAGCACTCACTTAGTTGTTTTTAGAGAAGAGTTCAAATAAAATCAATTGCAAAAACAACGGCCTTTCCTTGAAGCCTGCATTAAACACTTATTTCCCATGGCTTGCTGAGTACTCCCGTACTCACCCTTGCTCTATATAAATAATCCCCCCCAGTTGCTGAAGAAGATGAAGCGGATCCCGCCGATGAGGAGTTCTTCCAGGAGCAAGCCGGCTACGATGAGTTTTAGGGTTTCGGCCTAGTTCCCAAGTCGCGCCTGTGATGTTTGGTCCAAGTTCTGGCTTCCGTTTCCCCTTTTGTAATGCAGTTGTGAGCTCGGGATCTGTCCGCAGCCCAACATGACTGTACCTCTACTCTATAATAAAGAGACCTCTGTTGCTGTGATAATCCGTCTTCCTGTGATACCAGCACTGTTTCCTAGGACTGGTATCGATTAACAGGTTAATTTAGAGCGTCACGGGCTAGTTCCGGTCGGTACTAGTCCGGGGCGTGACAACATTTGTGTGGGTTAAGGAAAATTAGACCAGTTAGAGATGTCCCTTATCTATAACGAGTCATATCTATTAACAGTTACAAATAAAGTTTCTCATGTTTGACCCATCACAGATATGATGTCATCATTGAAGGGTTGTAGATGTGAACTGATGCAGATAATTTGTCTGTCAAAAGATGTGACCCATCACAGCTGACCATACGTCCGTGACTGGTCATTCCATAGCGTCTTATCTTAAATTGGACTTTTTTAGATCCTTCAGGGATAAGGTTTTTTTTAACGGATCGTGTTCACCCCTCACAAACATGTGGTCACGGATGACTAGTTCTGTAGTAGTAAAATTTGACACTAAGATAAATTAATAACAAACATGTATAACTATGAGCTTATTACTACATACAAGCTGCAGACATATGATGGTCGAAGAATGCGAGGATGTTATTTCTCTCTCAACATCACTTATGTTTGCGCATGCCGTATGCATGTCCTCGCCGCCATTGCTGACACAGCTCCGCAGAAGCTCCAAGTTTGAACTCACACGAGGACCTTGGACACACAAAAGCATCGTGGCAGCAACCAGATACATGTGCAAAGATCATGCAAAGATAGCATGTGCCACAGAGAAATGAAAGGCCCCATCTGAATAAGCCAAACGGCATGTTAACAGACGAAAAGTGATTTGTGAATAAAACATTTATATATGTGTTTTTAGTGATTTAAAAGTAGCTGAAAAATAAACTTCGATGAAAAAAAATCATAAATTAGATTTTCTTAATTAACAGAGGAACTTATGACAGTACCTGTCTATAAATTCGAAAACCTTGTCAAACGTAGACTCTTTTTTATCCATTGAGTCATATACGTTGACGGTGCAGGCCGACAGATCGAAGAGTAAAAGCACCCAGTGGAATCTGCAATGTGCGTGTGATGCATTACATATGAAACACTTAGCAAGTTCGTACAGGAATGAAATTTGGTATAGGAAGACAGTAAAATTAAACTAACTCTGTGTTGTACGGCAACAGTATGAACATCTTGTAATGCTGCGCCTTCAGGAGATGGACGAGATTGTCCTATGTAGCTTGCGGATATTGGTCGAGCATTGCGACGTTTACTTTCCGAGGGTCAATGAATCCAGTATCGAAAACCCCCCGCCGTCGGGCCCTTTGAATCTCCATTCTACAACGATAAAAGGGAGTATATATTATATATAGTCTACTTATATACAAGGACTTAATTAATTAAAGGAGACGTAGTAAAAAATCTAACTGAACGATATACTTACAAAATCCAGCAACTCATAATAGAGACGTCGAGGGCGTCCAGCTGGTATAGTTCGTAGATTCCCTTGAAATTGATCCATAGAATGTCATCTCCTTGCAAGAAGTCCGTGTCCCTGATCCTCGCTCCGATCACCTCTCTACCGGTGGCGCTCATCTCCATATACAACTGATGGAACTTGTATATTTGTGTGGGTAGGGACTGCAGCAGCTCAGGCTTGACAAGCGGTTTACCGAGTTCGTACATGTATTTCACTTCCGCCTTTTCGATTGGTGCGACTCCTAGCAATTGATCCGTAGTTAGACCGGTGTCATTAATAAATTCTTCTATTCCAAAATCTTCACCGGTCACCAACGGCTCGATCTCCTGATTTGGTTGCTCTCCAAGCTGAGGGACTGGTTTTGACTTTCCAGAAAATGCTTTCTTCAACGTTCGCTCATAGTCCGATAGCTTTATGGCCTCCTTGACAGGTGCAGACATACCCCTGAATAATTGGTGCATAAATAATTCACGCATGTAGGCAGTTTGGTAGGAGTAAAAATTCTGTTATGTTGTAGATAGAAAAAAATAATCATGCCATACAATCCATACCGACTAAGTACAGCGGCTCCTGCGTATATAAAGAAAATGAAAATATACTTATTAACTGCATTTGGTTCATTTATTTCCCATGTTATTTATCAAATAATGTATAAGCCGTTACTAAAAGGGTTAATTGGATCCATGCCACTGCAACTACTATTCATCATATCGGTTACATGCCACTGAAAATTTCTTAAATTAGAACCATGCCACTCCTGTCCCTTTTTCTGTCCTCTCTCTCACGCCGTCTCTGTTCGGTCCTCATCCCCCTCCCTCGACGTCTCGGACCTCGCCCACGAGCTGCCGCGCCCAGCCACTGCGGCGCCCAAGGATGTCCAGGCCACAGCCGCGCTTGACGCCACGGCGGACTTCCCGAGTTGGACGACGCCAACTCCGGGTCCGCCTCGCCGCCCCTGCCATGGAGATTGAGGAGGTCCGGGTGAGCCGGATCGATGACAGCGAGTGGGCAGAGGAGGCTGGACATGACGACGAGGGAGTCACGGTCGGAGAGCTCGACGGGGATGGCTGGACTGGGTGCGGCGGATGGGGTACGACCCTGCGACAGATGGTGGCGCGGGCGCTGAGCCGGTGGGAATTGAGATCCGCTGCTCCCGTGTAGGGCTTGGGGTGGAGCCTGCGATATCAATGGTGCCGCCGCCGCCACAGCCGTCGGCGGAGGTGGCTGAGGGGGAGAGGAGGCGGGTGGAGGAGATGGCGGTGGAGTTGAGGGCGAGGCTGGAGAACCAAGTGAAGACGACGGCGAGCGCCCGCAAGTTGAGGAGGTCAGGGAGGAAGACGGTGATGCCCACGGGGGAGTGGAGGAGGGAGCAGAGGAGGTCACTGAGGTGCGGGAGCGCGCGGCGGACAATCTGTAGCAGGAGTTCTTGGGAGCTGCCGCCGCCATCGTCACCGCTGTCCTTGCCATGCTCAACGATGCGCCGGGCGAGCTCGGCCACCGGAAGAAGGTGGCCGGCGCTGAGGCTCGCCGCCGCCACTGTCCTCGATCCGCGACGGGAGTCTCGGGAGCTGCTGCCACCGCTGTCCTCGACGCCGTCCTTTTGCATTCGCTGGGAGAAGGAGAGACGATTAAGCGATTAAACTGGGGAACGAGACGGTGTGAGAAGAGACGGAAAAAGGGACGGGAGTGGCATGGTTCCAATTTAAGGAATTTCCAGTGTCATATTAGGATGTAGCCGATATGGCGAATAGTAGTGGTATTTTTTTAATTTCGTAAAGTTGCAGTGGCATGGATCTAATTAACCCTTGCTAAAAGAGTAAAACACCACGGCAGTACAGTACTAGAACATGCAATATAAGTACATATTAATCATTCATTTTGTGAAATGGGTAAACTCATTCAGACAACTTTATTTAGGGGTGCAAATTCCTACTTAATAGGACAAATTTCTTCCTGAAATTCCAAACATGCCTTCACATGCCCAACTAATTTATTTTCTGCTATTTGTAAAGATGAAGCAAAGCATACACCTTGCACTGTCTTGAATCAAGTCATCTTAAGTTTACTGCTTTCCTACCTAAATTTGATCCAACAAGAAGAGCATGAGCCTGCTGTTATAATGACCGACTGGTCAACAAGACACTCTGATGCATGTCTTGACAACTCTTGAATTTCACCTGTTTTGCCCAAACATGAATCAGTTCATCTACCCTATCGAGACCAACGATGATGGAGGCTATCCATCTAGGTGGTGAAAGATGCACAAATAGTTGCATGTCAATAGTTGTTGGCTTCAAAAGAAGGCAATTCCGTTCTTGATCACTGTCGCAAGAGTATCTTTCTTTTGCTGACATGAGACATACTGCATTTGTTGCAAAGTGAAAACCAACATGTATATGGTTATTCCCATTACCTCTCAATCCTACATTTATGTTAGCGTGCACACCGGTCCCTACTATTGTTGAAAGAGGCTATCACGACAACTATAACTCAACATCTGAAAGATCATGTTTCTCTTAAGAAAACTAGCTAGAGGGTTGTGACTTGCGAGCTAGTCTAGGAACTCGCAGTCTTTTATGCTCAACCTATTCATTGTTTCTTGCTATTCGATCCTACAAATATTAAGTTGCTCTACAATGTCCTGTGTTTTAGTCCCTTATGTTGAGCAGTATATATAAGTACTTTATTTGTTACTGAGAAAGAAGCAGCCTCTCAGACATCCAATATGGAATAGATATAATATATTATGTTCATGTAAAAAGAGAAACTTAAAGTAACCAGAAAGATTATTGTTTCCTGTACTGTTTCGGAAAACAAAAACGAGGAAAGGATATATCAGATTTGCTAGAAAACTTTAGCAAGTTTTTTGCCCCTCAAATTTGTGACCATCGGATCGCCTCGAGATTTGTGCATGAATAGAAAAAAATGCTAGAAAGAAATTTTCACACATGTCACGCATAAGATCCCAGCTTTATCTAACCAAACTATTGTTGAATCCAAGTTTTAATAAGTTATATTATAGTTACAGTTCAGTTATAGTGCAGCTACAGTGTAGTTACAATGTTGTTACAGTGTTATTACACTTCAGTTATATTATAGTTACATTTGAAAGTTTTTGTCCAAAAAAAACATACGACAGTATTTTAGATACTCCGGAGGATATTTCAAAGTTTGTAGTAGAGTGCTTGTAACATCCTAAAAATCCCTAACAATAAAAATCACTAAAATTTCGAACTTCTAAAAACTTTTGCATCATGCTGGAGTTATTCGTTTCTCTGTTGCCAAATGTATTGCTTAAATTAAATAATATGTGAAGACAAATATGTTGATATGGAAAGACAAATACTAAAACCTTAAATATGGGAAAATAGAAATATATGATGGAATTAGAATATTAATAATTAACATAGGGTGCAATAAATCACAAAACTGGAAGTGTTGAAATATAGGTAAATACCTAAAAGAAATATAGAGGTTGAATCATCTAAAAATTATTCACACAAAATGTCAAGGATAGCCCTAATTGTGATTTTTCTCGGGTCGGCACTGTTCATTCCGTGCCTAACCCGACCGAACACCCGACGCCGCCCTCTCCAACTGCTGTCGTGCCGCGCGCCTGCCATCCGACTCGTCCGCCGCACTGGTCGTACCCGTGCGCCGCACTGCGTCGCGCCACGCCGCGTGGGCCCGCCGCCGACCGAGCCGCCGAAAACCCGCACCAAAGCTGTGCTACCACGAGAGCCCACGTCATCCCATCCCCTCGCGAGTCGCCTTCGAGATTGAGGGATAACGGCCGCCACGACACCCCCGCGTCACCCTAGGGCGTAGCCCTGCACCTCCCTAACGCGGCCGTTACCACTGGCCGTCACCGTCGCTCTTGTCGCCATCGTATCACCGTCGCGTCGCCATCCCGTCGCCCCCGGTTGCGACTGCTGGGTAATGCGGTGCCTTATCTCACAGCTAGCGACCCCCTCTCCTGCGACCCTATCGGATAGTAATGATGCCGCGCCAGTGCATTGAACCGAAACCTGGGAGAGATCGAAACGAGGCTGCGTCATCGATTAAATCACCCTCCCTCTCGCTGTTATAAGCTCTCCTCTAGCTCGTCCTCATCCAAAATCAACCTCCCATTTACTTCCCTTTCCCCTAAAACTCTTGCTCCACCAAAGGAAATTGAGATCGCGTCGCCGTCGGGTGTCGAACACCTGGTGAGCGAGGGGTTGCACCGCTGCCGCAGGGCCTCTCGCCCGGTGTGGGTGGCGGGATGTGGAGAGGAGGTGCTCGTGTTGCCATTGCTGCTGTTGGAGGGAGTCGGGAGCTGCTGAACAAGGAAAACCGGGCGTCGAACATCTGCGACCATCGCCGACCGCCGGCTGCCCCTTTTTCGACCACACCGCACCACGCGCCATCAAACTTCGCCGTTCCGCCACTCCGTGGTAAGCCCTCCCGCCTGTAGTAGTGCCTGGACACCTAGAAGCCAGCGGCCCCCTCGATTTGGGGTGTGCGCCGCTGTAGCCGTGCCGACTCCGGTCACCACCGCGCCATGGCCGAGCTCACCGTGGAGGGACCTCGTTCCAATATAGCGTAGGCTAGGTTTTTGCTTCTACATGCTCTATGTGAACCCTAGATGGATAAATTGAGATCGCCTGCACTTGAATCGGTCCCCATTGTGCCGCCGCTGTTTTTGGGATCTCGGTGCCGCCGCGCGCCGTTGCGCCGCGCTTCGCTGCCGCCGCAGGCGGGCATCCGGTGGTGCGCCGTCGCTCGCCCCACCGCATGCCGAGCTGTCCCACCTCAGGCCGTCGCGCCACATGGGCGCCGCTCCTCTGCTCCATCGCGAGTGAGAGGAAGAAGACGATGGGGGAGGGAGAGAGAACGAGAGAGAGAGATTATGACATGTGGACCCCACTTCATTAGTGCACAGTGTTCCTTAACTAATGGTATTATTATGAATCAATGACATGTGGGCCCGGATGCTTAGAAATCTAATTAAGTGAGGTTTTATGTGTACGTCTCAATGACATGCGGGTCCCACCGGGGATTATAGAGCCGGCTTAACCTTTGTTTACAAGGGGTCGGACCCACCTGTCAGTGATACATTGCATTTCGTTTAGTAAAATAAAACTGAGAATAGAAATAGGAGAATGGCCCACATGTCAGCCTCTGTGGCTTATGGATTTGTGTTAGGAATAAAAATAAATGAATTAGGAACAGTAACTTTTCACAATTTCCCGAATTAATTCAAATTTGAATCTTTGAACCCTCATAACTCACTCATTTTAACTCGGATTTGAATGAAACTTGAACCTAAATTCATCTAAAATCAAGATCTATCTGATGGGACCACTTTCTCAATTTACTTTGTACTGTTTGAATTTTATTGATTTTATTTGAATTCTAATTGAACTCAAATCCGATCTTTCGCACGCAAATTTAGATATCCGAGGGAATTGTTGAGTCGATTGAGGAGCAGGGACAGCAAGACTGTGATCCAGGAAGGTCATCACTAATCTTTGAGCATATTGAACCTATTGCGAAAATTATGTTGATTTAAATAAAATTTTCATTCTATGGATGAATATGGATAACCTACTTGTCATATGCCATGCCTTTGATATTGATGATCCATGCAATCCTTGTAGTCCATAATATCGTGTGTCTTTACTCAATACTTGATAAATGCTTAGCCATGCTACTTTGCCATCATGCATGTTCATATTTATCAAAATGCTTTATGCTCGGGCAACTATCTTTGGGAAGGTAGTTGAGATGCGGCATGTGGAGACATGAGCGCCACATAGCCATGATGTTGATGAGATGATTTGTGCAAGAAAATTAAACTAAACAAATGGTTTCGACTGGGGCGGCTAGATGACTTGGGTGGAGTCCGGTAAAGGGTAGTGCCGTCCCTGGTCAATTAAGAACCGAGCCGTGAGGTTAAGCATGAAACGATCCCAGTACAACCGTACTTGTCGTGTGGGTATACACCAAGCGGAGTAAATAGCCGAGCGGAGGCGGTACCCAAGTCGTAGTGGATTTCTTAATGTCTATGGGAGGCAAGGGCCTACGGTGCAGCCATTGGAAGGACCGCAAGGGGCGGGTGCCTATGGTGGTGTCGCCATCGGTAGAACTGCCATGTGCGAACCTAAACTTAACTATAACTTAATGAATGTGTGAGTCTTTCCTCCTCGGGAGCGCCAGAACTCCTCTCACTACTAGAAACCTTGGACGTCTAGAGTGCATGAGGACTAAAGTTCATGGAGCGGGTACTGCCAAAGTAAGGTTGTTGAAAGGCTTTGCCGTGGCAAGTCTGTTTCGTTGGGACGTAGGATCATGTGTTGGGCAAGTCACGGAGTACGGGTAAAGTGTACATCCACTGCAGTGTGAGTAAACCAATCTATTCGAATAGCCGTGCTCGCGGTTATTGAGCACCGGGACATGTATTGCAATTGGCTAGACTCTAATTTCTTAAATCTGATTGGGAGGGGATATGCATGATGATTTTGTGCTGGTGGATTAACTTTTCGTGAGGCGAGAAGGGGTAAACCCCAGAAAACCATGACGGCCAGTAATGGGAAACCATCTTAGGGAAAACAATGGATGGTGAACAGAACTGTTGCTGTGTAATAAACACTGGAATTAAAACTTGACTAGTCTATGCTAGGTCTTATTAGGCTTGTGAAAAGATTTGTGAAACTAGCTTTACGCAAATAAACCAACAGCTATACTTTGAATACCTCTATCATATGCTTTGTTGTTGTGGTGGCTTGCAGAATACGGTTGGTACTCACTCTTGCTGTTAAAAATTTTAATCAGTGGATGGCAATGAAGTCGAGGAGGATCCCTATGCTTATCTTTAGGAGGATGCAGAGGATGACGGCGCTCTGTAGGTCTTAGTTACGGTCGTTGCCTGTGGCAATGACATGGCCGCTGCCTTATCTATTTCTGCTTTGGCATGTATTCCGGACCGTTCGGTCCTATGTTCTAGTCAATGCCTGCGGGCCTATGATGTAATAATTTATGCTAGACAATCTTTGTATGTGTACTTGGTATTTCAGCAATGTAACATGAGTGATTCCTGTTATAAAAATGGGGGACGACAGTGCTATGCCACGATATTCATGGGATCCAAATTCTTTGCCATTTTCATACCAACATTGCACAAATCATTTGCCTTGACTGAAGTCTTGATGGACCATCTTGTCGATCACTCTCATATGATAAAATATTTCGTTTGATATTTTTGGAATTCTCCTGGACGTCAATGATAACCGGGGTACCAATGACAATTCAATTCACTCGGGCCATGAATCGCATCCTCCAAAAGTAGGAAATTGAACAAACCACACGCGTGTTGTCTGAGATGTTGAAGAGAGCAATATTGCAATATTGTGATGTTTGCATGCTCCTCAAACCTGCCAAACCCCTCTGGTGAGGAACTATATATGTCTGTTAGAGCGCAAGACCATGCAGTCTATTCAGTTGGATGAGAAAACAATTGAGACAAAGACTACATAACAAAGTAGGAAGCAAGTAAGTATAAATTAATACTCCCTCCGTATTTTAATGTATGACGCCGTTGACTTTTTGACAAACGTTTGACCTTTTGTCGTATTAAAAAAAATGTAATTATAATTTATTTTATTATGACTTGATTTATCATCAAATGTTCTTTAAGCATGACATAAGTATTTTTATATTTGCATAAAATATTTGAATAAGATGAGTGGTCAAACGTTGGTTAAAAAGTCAACGGCGTTATATATTAAAATATGGAGGGAGTAATATTTATTCTCCACCACGCGAGCTCGCTTATAGGTGATGGGGTAACGATCTCCCTCCACCATCCGTTGCAAGTTCGAATCTGGTGGCCAGATAATTTCACAGGAGAATATTGTAGGAAGTTTCACTTTAGATCAGGCTAACTTGAGTAGGCAATTAAATTAAAATAGCTATGAAATAAAATTAACTTTAGATCAGGCTTTGTTCAAAAAAAAAGATTTATGTCAGGCTATGCAAATCCTAATAGCTAGCTATTCCCTCCGTCCCAAAAAAGACAAACCCTCGCTATGTATCATTCAGATCATGGGTCCAATTGGGTTTAACTTGATCAATTCGATCTTCTGGGTTGCATCCTCTCGTAGTATGAACTGCAAAAATCCAAAAATCACAAGTCATCTGGCACACCAATGAGAACCTCGCAATGTTTACATGCTCCTGAAACCTCCAAACCCATCACATGAGCTACTATGTGTGTGGGAGCTGACGTCTGTGTGGTCTATTCGGTCGGATTGGATGCGCAAATTAAATGTAAACTAGGAAGAAAGCCCGCGATTGTTTTATAAAAACAATGCTAAAAAAGTTATATATCATCATTTCTAGTTAAATGATATTAGATGATAAGAATGTTTCTCATATTTAAATAAAAACATTTTGATCGAGTGACATATAATTTCTTTTATCGTCACTACGACTTATTATGTTTTAAAAGTGAGCATCTATTAATAGATAAAACTGCATATGTACCATTAAATAGGCCTAATATATCATTAATATACTAAAATATCCTCTGCTTAAATTTCATAACTCACTTATTTCTAAATCCATATATAAATATTGTGAAAATACCACTACTTCTATCCATTAATGTAATACCTAAGTTAAACATGAATGCTACTCGACTGGGTAGAGCCGATCATAGCTGCCAAGACTTTCTTTCTCCGTTGCCTTCAAACATAGGTCCCACATGGATATAGCTGTACTCCTCAAGACCAGCTTGGAGCACAATTTTAATTATTGATTCATTAAGTATTGCATCGATAACTACGAAGTTGAGCACTATTAGCGATGGTGGATCACACTGGGGCTAGGTTAACTTAGCCATATGTTGCATGCTATGCTTACCGCACCGTAGCAAACTCTGTTATCGATGCTTGGTGCCTTTTAGGAAAGGACAAATGGAAGATGGAGTTGATCAAGATAGTTTTTCTAATGTTTTTAGTAGATTTGTGGTATAGTGTAGACACACTTTTTTTATGATGTTAATCATTACTACCTAAATTTTTATGATATAAATATAATACTCTGTTTTGAAAATGAGCAAGGTTAATCATTCGATGATACTTAAAGAATGTACATGTTTTTCCAAACATATTTATAATAACTAATCTGTTGGAGTACACTTATAGTCACGTTAGTGGAGTTTATGATATATATCCATCAATTATGTCTTACATATTGAAATTTCATAAGTATAAGAAAATATAATATGAGTAGTTTATTATGCATGTTACTTCATTGCTCATTTGTTTAAAAAAATATTTGGCAAAGAAAATATATATGACCATAAATCTCATGATGGATTATAGCAAGACCATTGGCTGGAAATATTGTTGATAACTTTTTTTCATATCTATATACCGTGTATACTGCCCACTTATCAAATACCAATCAAATAGTTATAGAAATATAAAAAAAACTTTGAGAATGTTAATCTCAAACAAATTACAATTAAATCTCAGATGTACTTGAAAAACACAACTAAATTGTGTTGTTATGTAGATTTAAATTAGTATTTTATATTTGTAAAGTGATATTTCACACCCTAAAATATGATGTGATTTTTTTCAAAAATTGTCGTACAACTAACTATTATATGTCGGCCCCATGTGTCGTGATGTACTTAGGACAACAGTATATCTTTTATAGTTTATTTAAAAAATACAGCCGAATCATAAATTGGATATATAATTTTTTAAAAAAATTAATAGATGGTTTAATAACATTGATTGGATATTTTATATTTTTATTATCGATTTTAATTTAACTACGTATTTATATTTGTGAAGTAATATTTTTATTTTCATACTGTAAAAAATAAAATAGACGACCGTCGATTTTCTTTCATTGGAGCAGCAGAAGGTAATCTTTGTTTTCAATCGTACGTGCGTACTCAACTTTTGTTTTCATTCAGTCATATGTATGTACATAAGCAGTCGTGTTTACATGAGGGGGAAGTTATTATTTTTTAATAATAAATCTAATATAATGGTGTAAAATAACGGGTCCACAAATTTAAGTGAAAATCAACGGTGAGATTAGAATGGGTCCACCAATTTAAATGAAAATCAATGGTGAGATTAGATAGTCCCATGTGGCGGCTTAAGAGCGTTTATAGGAGTGCCACATGGCGTCTTTAGAGTATTTGTAGGAAGTTTAATGGGTTTTTAGTATATAATAGAAGATAGATAGATAATAGATAGATAGATGACCGACATATTAGAATTCCTCAACTATAGGAAAATATAAATTATAAAATATATCATGAGTAGTTTAATGCATATGTTATATTAATGTTATTTTTAATGCTGTAGTAATTTGTTATTAAACCTATTTGGTAAAGAAAAAATGTATATGATAATTGATTAAGTAATAATTGTCTGGGAATATCAATCAAATAGTAATAGGGGGGCTTGTAGAAGCGTCGTGACTATATTTGAATTTTATTGTTATAGTATAGAAACTCCTAATTTAAAAAGGCCATGTATTTTGTTTCCGATGGTTATAGCACCGTATTTATATTTTCTTTTAGGGTTTTATAGTTCTTTTTTATCGTGTTTACAGCATACCTGTGCATGTTACTTTGTTTTTTTTTCAAGTGAACGGTATATCTCAATGTTTTTTCTTTTGTTTGATAGCTTTTCTCATCGTATACGTACGTTTGTTTTTTTTTTCAAACGAACTGTACCGACAGGTGCGTACTTAACATTTTCTGGTAATCCGATTCTCTGGTATAGATAGGAAGTATAAATCAATGGATATAATATAATAGTCTAAAATAACGGGTCAAAATCGACGGTGGGATTGTAGAATGACACATGGCAGCCTATGAGCATTTGTAGG
This sequence comes from Oryza sativa Japonica Group, assembly GCF_034140825.1. Lineage (NCBI taxonomy): Eukaryota > Viridiplantae > Streptophyta > Magnoliopsida > Poales > Poaceae > Oryza > Oryza sativa. The sequence continues at coordinate 19,215,477 of NC_089046.1, forward strand.
AGTGCCACATGGCAGCGTAGGAGCGTTTGTAAGAAGTTTAATGGACTTTTAGTATATAATAATATATAGATAGATAATGTGCTCATGGACAGGGCTAGAAATTTCGGTCCCCTCTAATATGATAGTACTTTGGCCAAATTTTTTCAATTTTTTTCATGAATTTTGGTAATATTTGTATAAATTCAACTAAATTTTGTTTAAAATTTTGAAAATTTTGGATCGAAATTTCTGAAATTAAATTTCCAAAATTTCGGGATTTCAGTGACCTCCGATCAAATGGGCTAAACCGATAAATTGAACCCTGCCCATGGACACAAACCTATTCCCAACATGTGATGCGATATATCTTAGCATTATAAAAAAATTTTGAGTCCACCAAATACTCCTTTCGTAAAGGTCATGCTCCTCTAAAAGAGTTATCAAGTAGCAGCCGGGAAGTATAAAGTCTCCAACCTTTATACTCAATTTATTGAACCGATATTCACACTGCAAGAGAAGGAATTAGATGGTGATGGGGGATACAACTCAAGTGGAACTATATGTTGGTAGGATAGAAATTTTTGCTGCTAGTGGCCACACCAGAATACACACAAGAATTCAAACAGAAGGAGCAGGATGTAGGAAGTAGCAGATATGCTTCTTGTAAAGAAAAAAAATCCTTCAACTGTACTAGCAATTTCTGAATTCCAGCACATAGAACCAGCAGGCCACTCGCACAAGACAACAGGACATCTATCTATCTATCTATCTATCTATCTATCTATCTATTATCTATCTATTATATACTAAACATCTATTAAACTTACTACAAATGCTCTCAAGCCACCACGTGGTGCTTCTACAAATACTCCTAGGCCGCCACGTGGCTCTATAAAATCTAACCGTCCATTTTCACTTAAATTGGTGGACCCGATATTTTAGACTATTAGATTAAATTTAAATCTCACCCCACCCTTACCCCACCACCTCCTACGTACTACGTGCGTACGTCCATCCACCCCATACCCTCCTCTCCTATTCTCTATTCCTATTTTTAAGCGATCAATTTCAGATAAAAGGAATCAACAGTTAGATAAGTTCAAATTAATTGCTATAATTTTTAATCCATATATCTACTTGATTCCATGGTTTTGAATGGTTTGAGTCTAGAATTTATTTGTTCTGAAGGTTTTTACAACACAAATATATACAATCATCTTAAAAAAAGTTCCTAAATAAAACTTTTAAGAGAAAGGTCAAAATCTTAAAAAAGTCGTCCTAAATATTACGTATTTATGTATATGGGAAAAACTTACGTACGTACAACTGAAGAAACCAATGAAGCTTACCTACTGTTAGCACCAGAAAAAAAACTACACACAGAATTACCATAAAATCAATAAGAAAAAATTGATGATATTTAAAATAGGATTTACTATTATTTAATGATAAAACATATTACTCTATAAATTTATATAAATATCACCGTCTATTTTTATTTAAATTGGTGGACCTAATTAATGCTTTAGAACTTCAGATTAGATGTCTAAAAGTCCATTAAATTTCCAAAAAATGCTCCTAATTCGCCATATGACATCCTACAAACGCTGCTAAGTTGCCATGTGATACTCTAATAAATTAGTGAAATTCTTAAAAATTCTAAAATAACAAAACATATTTTCATTAAATTTGGTCGAATAATTATTTACAACCATTAGATTAATTTTCAAGAAAAAATTCCTCTTCTAAACCCGGGCCCACCTAAGCCTGTATGTATAAGTTTCTTTTTTTTTTTACAAAAACAAACGTTTGTATGTACGCCTCCTCTTCCTTCAATTCATTTCTCCACTTTTCACCTATTCCTTCTCCAATTTTCATGGCTTATTAGTTAGATAAGCAATAATTTTGTGTTAAACAATTAAGCTTCTAAATCATACAACTAATTTCTGATCCGCGTAAATCTTTAGATTATTTATAACTAAATTTAAAGCAGCTGAAGACTATATTTCACTACAATTTAGCTTTTTAAAAAATGCCATTTTTGTTTAGATTTCCTGACTTTTGCGTGCCATTCAAGCAATTATAAAAACATATAAAATAATGATAATAATATAGATTTTATCCTCATACATATCTTCATAATAATTAAATTAGGTCTACAATCATAAAAGTAAAATGAATATACTGTGAGTAATGTTTCCAAAATACGTTAGTTAGAAAGCAAAACTTATGCAAAAAATAAGCAACTATAACATCTAACTCACACAACTAATATTTCATGAACTAATGAACTTATTTTACATTTTGACATTATTATTTTACATATCCACTGTAATATCGACTTTGAGAAGAAATATGTCACTTTGGGGCTATAATTTTACGATTTTTATGTGCCATTTGAACAATTATAAAACTATAGAAAGATAATGGTACATATTTTATCACCATATATGACTTTGGAATAATCAAATTAGATCTATATGGATAAAAGTAAAATGAACCTAACTATGAGGAATGCTTTAAAAAGCTACTCCCCATTATAACATTAGATTAAGTCAAAATAACATTATTAGATTATAGTTCGTATTTTTAATATCTACTGTGAATATGCTAGAGAAGACAAGTAAAAAGGAAAGATTTTAATCAATCAATAAATCGTTTTTCAATTTTTAGTTAAAAAAGTAATTGCAACTAAAACACTACAACCCGGTAAAAATAATTATTACAATTATATGCACGCACGATCTCTTCCCTTCAACTCTCTCTCTTCCTCTCCTCACTCATTTAATTTCTTTGTCTCCTAATTTTTAATTAAGTAAAAAAGATCAATAATTAGAAAGCCAAATGAATATAATTCTTAAGTTAAATCATAATGTTAACTTATTTGAATTTTTCCTTTATTTATAATTAAATAGATAATTTATCCATGTTACCCATATTTCACTCTATAAAAATGAAAATACGTGATTTATTAGATACCGTTCCTTTGCATGGTAACCAAATAGAAAAAAGACAGACCATAATACAAAATGAAAATAAGTATTATATTATCATAAATCATTGTACATCCTCTGAGAGCACTTAAGGCATCACGTGTTACGCCTTAAATAAAAATAAAACTTTACAAATTGGAAGAAAAATCATCTGACCATCAGTTTCAACTTAAATAGGTAGATCTATTATTTTCAACCAACAGATATACTTTTTAGAAAATCTTACGCCGCAATGTGTTACGTCTTAAAAATTAAAAAAATAACAAAAAAATTGAGAAAAGAATAGATCATCGGTTTTATTTAAATCATTTAGATAAAATAAAAAAAAACAGCCCTCCAGTTCACCCTCCTCCCAAACATACACACAACACGGCATTACTCGACCCATACCTTCTTGTCTTGACCTCCCACTCTACCACTTCCTGTTTATATAAGCAAAAGTAATCAAAAATATTAATACATGCATAAATTTCAAGATATGCATCTGATTTCTAATCTAAATATTGCTGTATATATTTATAATTAAAACAATGATTTAAAGATCCAAAAACCCTATATTTTGAACTGGTATAAAACATAAAATAAAGCAGGTAATAGAAAATGCAATAAGTTCGTAAAAAAATGGGTTTTTACATTTCACTAAAATAGGACCAACCATTGCATGTTCCATTTTCATAACAATTTTAAAATACTTAGACATTAATGGCCTTACATCTATCCTATATCATAGCATTATGAGTTTCTCCACATATTATTACATATATAAACCGCACCAAGGTTCACAGTATATAGTTCTTTGAAAAGTTATATTTTTTACTATTAAATTTAAAATTTTGGAATCATGTTAACTAGGTATATTCTTTTGAAAAAGATTGTATAGATCGCACAGATCAGAAGGAAGCGAGGCATATGATATGTCTTTATTAATTTATATGTAAGTATGTAACAACTTGCATCAACTTAAACCTACTAGAATGAGAACTACTTGATGGTACAAATAAAACATATTTTTTAACAATATAGTTCTTTAAAATTTGTAAAAAAAAAGCAAGTAAACATTCTATTAACAAAAGGGCCAAACACCATACTTCTAATTTACACTTGATTTGTTAGACATGTTTTCTAAACAAACTTAAATATGATAAAGAGATCATAGATAATTGTTTATACATATGTATTAAATATGATATATTTTTAAACCTAATAAACATCTTGGAAAAATTATCAAAGCAAAATACCGAAGAACAGCGAGGTTTCACCTGATGTGTCTTATTCAAATAACAAAAGTACTTTTAAACATAGGAGGTGTCAGCCGATTTATATTTTGTTTATATATATATTTCAAACGCAATGTACAATCGGGGTTGGAAATTTCGGTCATTTCAGACCCCTCCGATACGATATTATTTCTGCCGAAATTTTTTATTTTTCATGAATTTTGGTAATATTTGTTCAAATTCAACTAAATTTTGTTCAAAATTTCGGACCAAAATTTCGGAAATTTTGGTTATACCCGATCAAATTGGCTAAACCGAAAAGTTTAATCCTCTGTACAATACATGCCCGCGCGAATGCGCGGACTATCTTCCTAGTTACATTACAAATTTGTAGGCTACGAAACCATCCAAGTCCACCACCAGGTGTCTGGCGCTGATCATTAGTGAGCCACACGTGTAATATGACTCAAGTATTCATCTAAACCCTTGCACATAGAAATCCTTCAGAAACCCTCAGGTTATCGAGCTTATAGTATATATATGCTACATTATCAGCATGTTTGCCTATGATGGCTATATACAAGTAATATGGCAATTATATCGCTCAGTTCCCATTATGCATTGCCAGTGATGCTTCCAGCAGTTGCAACTAAACTGCAAGATCAAGGCACTAATCCGATTGCGTGCTTCATAAGCAGCTATTCCGCTTCATCAGTCTCCTCATTGTCTGATTTTTGTATTCTCCAAAGTAGTATCACAAGCTGAGAATGCTCAATGTCTATTTGGTTCTGCATGATGTCCAGCAGGACAAACTTCTAGATACCTGGATGCCCAGTAAAACGGCAAATCAATCAAAAGTAAGCACAAATGAACAATACACAGTAATACGAATGTTGTGACATGAATCATACGTTTTTTTTTATGATCATGGTTGCAACTAAACACACATTTGTATCCCTTGCTCGCTACCAGCGAATCCACATCTTATATCATTCCTGATATGTCCTAAACCTACATTGGTGAAGTCAAGTTTTTTTTTTTTGAAACGAAAAGCGGCAAAAGACTTGCCGAATATATTAGAAGGAGAGAGTCATACAAGTTTAGAGGCGAATTAAATTACATATTCTCCAGCTTAGGGAAAGCAACTGAAAGAAAGTTCATAGGCCTTAAAAGGAATGAGAGGCTAGGGCAATATGCGCTAAGTTTTCTTTTATGAGAAAAGCTGCTTGATCTTCAGTTTTGGAATGTTGCTGAAAAACTCTACGGTTTCGTTCTAACCAAACATTCCACCAAGTTACTAGCAAGTCTCGCACGATATTTTTTCTGCTTACGACCGGAGAGAGATTGCAGATTTTTTCCCACCATTCCATTAGGTTATCTGAAGATGGGAGTTGTGGAGGTCTGTTGTGTCCCTGCCACTGGCAAATTTTGCTCCATACTGAAGCTGTGAAAGGGCAGTCCTTTGCCAAATGGTTTGTGTCTTCAAAAGCACTTCTACAAAGGTTGCAAATCCAGTCACAGGCCAGTGTCTCTTTAGCAAATTTTCAGCAGTGAGTATTCTTTGTTGTAGGACCAACCATCCAAAGAAGTTGCTTCGGTTCTGCATTCGTTTTCCAAAGGGGTAAAAAATTTGCATGTGTTATTTCCCCCTTGAATTGAGTAAGATAAGCGCTTTTCGTTGAATATTGTCCATTTTCATTCCATTTCCAAGTGATATCATCTGGGATATCATGTAATAAAGCGACATTCTGCAGCTTTCCCCCAAGTTGTACCAGTTCATCAATCTCTTTGATTGTGGTGATTGTGTGCAAACCTGACATCCAGTGATTATTTTGTAGTTCAAGGCTGACACATTTTGTTCTTCTTTTTGCAAGTCTGAAAATCAGAGGCGCGAGCTCTTTAACCGTACATCCTTCTAACCAACTATCTGTCCAAAATTTTGCCTTCTGTCCATTTCCGATGTGGATGATCGTACTTGCTTGGAACAAAGCTTTGTCTATGTCGTCGCAGGGAGTGCCCATGTTCACCCAAGGCTTCGAAACATCCTTCCACTCAAACCATAGCCATCTTAGTCTCAAAGCTCTCGCAAATTTCTCTAGGTTAAGAATCCCAAGTCCTCCTAAGTCTTTCGGCTTGCATACACCATTCCAATTTAGGAGGCAACTCCTTGAACCAACATTATCAGGGTCATCCCCTTTCCAGAGGAAAGCTCTTCTTAAACGATCAATTCGCTTGTAGAGCCACTTGTTCTGAGGAAGGACTGAGAGATGATAAATGGGGGTTGCCGTCAAGGCAGATTTAACAAGAACCTCCCTGCCTGCCGAGGTGAAAAAACGGCCCTTCCATCCCGGAATGCGTGATCCAACTTTGTCCACAAGGGGTTGTAGGTCTACTTTCCTCAGTTTTCTTATATGGAGAGGTATGCCAAGATATTTGCATGGGAATGATTTTTTATTTCCGGGGAAAGAAAGCAAGACATTATCTAGATCCACTTCTGAGCAACGAATTGGGAAAATTTCAGTTTTGCTCATGTTTGTGTGTAGGCCGCTGATCTCAGCAAAGAAGGAAAGAATCCTGCTGAGTGCTGTCAATTCTTCCGATGTTGGCTTTGCAAAGATGGCGACATCATCAGCATAAAGTGAGCAGCGAAATCTTCGGTTCCTTTGGAAAAGATTGGACAAGATGTTGGCTTCCTCAGCCATCTTGATGAGGTGATGCAAAGGTTCCATTGTGATTATAAATAGCATCGGTGAGAGGGGATCTCCCTGCCGTAGCCCTCTTGCATGGAAAATGTGTTCCCCTGGGTTGCCATTCAGGAGAATTCTAGAAGAAGAATTTGCAAGTAAATTTGCAATCCAATTCCGCCATCTTTGCCCAAAGCCAAAATTTTGCAAAGTCTCTAGAAGATAAACCCAATTGACTGTATCAAAGGCTTTTGAGATATCCACTTTAATGAAAAGTGAGGGCTTATTTTTTCTGTGGAGCAATCTGACCAAATTTTGGACGTAAAGGAAATTATCATGAATCGCCCTCTTTCGAATAAATGCACTTTGATTCTGAGAAATCAGTTCATTCAATCTCGGTGCAAGCCTGCTTGCTAGGATTTTTGCGACGATTTTTGCAAAACTGTGCATAAGACTGATTGGGCGAAAATCCTCCAGTCTAAGCGCTTCCTCCTTTTTTGGGATTAAGCAAATATTTGCCGAGTTCAAGTCCCGTAGACGATCAGTGTTCTGATCCCCAAAGTGTAAAACTGCTTGCATCAGGTCAGACTTTATAATTTCCCAAGAACGCTTGAAAAAAACCCCGATAAAACCATCAGGTCCCGGCGCCTTCTTTGGTGCCAAGTTTGCAACGGCTTCCTTGACTTCTTCTTCCTCAAAATCACCATCTAGGTCTGAAAGATCTACTGATGGCAATTGTAATCTTGTCCAATTTAGACACTTTTCTCTTGCAGTGGGGGTTCCCAACCTTTGGTTGAAAAATCTTAAGAGTTCAGACTTTTTTTGTCAGTCGTTACAGCTGTTCCAGTTGGTGTTTGAAGGGCATTGATGAAATTCTTCCTTTTCCTTGAGTTTGCTTTGAGGTGGAAGTATTTAGAGTTTACATCTCCGCATTTAATCCAAGTCAATCTTGACCTCTGTCTTATTCTTATTTTTTCCATGGAAGCAAGACCGAGAACTTTCCTTTTTAACTCTTTTAACAGCCACTGTTCAACATCTGATAATGATCTACTTTCTTGGGCAACATCAAGTTGAAAGATTACTTCGTTTGCAATTGCAAGTCTGAGGCGAAGATCCCCAATGTTAGTTTTGCTCCACCTTCTTAGATCTCTGGCAAGACGGCATAGCTTAAGGTGAAAAATTGCAAAGGGGTTCGTGGCTCTGATCGGCCTGTTCCAAGAGTTGGCAGTTACTTCTAAAAAATCTGGCATTTTAAGCCTGTAAGATTCAAACCGAAAGCTTCTATTGAGTTCCCTTTGCTCGCATCCTACCACGAAGAGTGGCGCATGGTCAGAACAAGAGGAGGAGAGGGCCGACATGTGAGCTGAACAAAAAAGAGTATCCCACTCCGGTGAACAAAAAGCTCGATCTATTTTCGTTTGAGTTGGGTTTGCCCCTTCTTGCGCCCAGGTGAAACATCTCCCAGACAAAGTCAGTTCTCTGATTCCGATCCTGTCAATCGTACCCTTGAAGCGTTGCATCATTCTTCTATTTAAACGATCATTGTTCTTGTCCGAAGCCTTGTTAATTAAATTGAAGTCCCGTATGATCAACCATGCAGGGTGCATGCTGCTCTCCAATTCCTGCAATTCATTCAGGAAAAGGATCTTATCTTCTTCCAGCTGGGGTCCATACACTACAGTAATTGACCAAACCAAACCTTCCTCTTTCATTGTTACTGTAGCCGATAAACTATGTGGCTTAATTATAATATTTGAGAGGCAGAAATAATTGTCATCACAAGCCAACAGGATTCCACCTCTAGTTCCATCTGCTGGAAGGAAAGCATGTTCTGCAACAAAACGCCCCCCCCCCCCCCAGGGTTTGAGACACAATTGAATCTGAGACATATTCTATTTTCGTTTCTTGGAGACAGACAATTGTAGCTTTCATATCATCAACTAGAAGTTTTATGTTGTCTCTCTTTGCTGGGTTGTTGAGCCCTCTAACATTCCAATTTAGGATGAAACAGGATTGCTGTGACATAAGCAAAAGACATGGCAACTGACATCACAATCTCTTACAGAGCTAGAAAAGTATGGTGGGGGAAGACATAGACAACTTTCTCTGAAACACAGGCAGAACATTTGGCAGAAACACAGAGAAACATTAGTTGTGCTGACAGCTTCCATGAGCCGCAGGGCGTGTACTGGGCAGTGGCATTCAGTCTTCTGCTCCAAAACATGGTCATGATCAGCGACTATCTTCGGGACGGGGGCTGCTCAAACCGGCGTAACAGTTGCCGATTTCTTCCCCCCACGCAGGCGCACGGATTTGCCTCCTCCTTTCTCTACCAGTGCCACAATCGTCTTGACAGCATCAGGGGAAAGAGGTTTCTTGTACTGTTGCAAATAAAGTGATTTAATGTGAGCATCAAGCCTCTTGTTATCATGAAGAACACCAAATTTCTTGGGCAATGAAATGAAGCTTAGAGTTTCTTATAGCTTTGTTTGCTAGTCGCACGCTTTGCCGCTGTGAAGAGATGATCACCTTGTTGCGGCAAGGGCGGCGCTGTTTGTTGCCCGGCACTGGGAGCAACGGCTGCTGTGACGGAGTTGTCATCTCTGCAAGGAAGACATCAACTGGTAGATCACCTCTCCGTGGTGTCGCCTGTGTCACCTGTCTTGCAGAAGGAACAAACACAGGGGAAACAGGACGTGGCAACGTAGTGTCAGGCGAGTACATGCTGTCAATCTCTGCCTCATGGACCATTGGGTCTAGGTGCTTCTCCAAGAGTGCAAGGACAACACCATGGTCCTGCATGATGGGGGCTAAATCAGGTGAAGAAATAATGTGGGGGAACACAGAGAAAGAAGGCGCAGAATCCGCATCTAGGCTTCTTCTTCTGCTTGGAGTGAGCGGCTTGCAAGGAGTGTCAACCTTCGCAGGAGGGTGGCCACCTTCAGATGGAATCAGATCAGCAGCATGATCAGACGCCATTAGTTGCCTTCACAGCCTCGTCTCACCCGGTTCCGCCGAGCGGGAGAGATTGCGGCTGCAGCTTCTGTGGACAACAACATCACACGACCGCTGACGACCTCTGTTCTCTTCATTGTATCTCCCCCTATCTCCACGGTCAGGCTCTCTGCTTCTGCTAGAGGAGCGGCCACCAAACCGCCCCCATAGCGATCTGCTTCTGTGCCTCCTTCTTGATCTTTGCTCTTGATGATCATCTTCCTCATCATCTGAATGCCGGTCAGGTTCTGGTAAGGGCCTGTAAGGCTCCAAAGGCCTAGAGACCATCCTGCTTCTTGCTGCATCATCAGTCTCACCATAGCGCCACTGATAACCACGGTAGTAGCGAGCCACCAAGTCCTGCACAGAATCAACATGTATGATCATAGGATAGGTTAGTCCCTTTTTTCTCGCCCAAGGAGCTGGCTGCTCTGGCTCCAAATCCGGGAAAGGGGTGTCAACTGGGGCACTTTCAGCATCATGGCGGGTGATGGTGAATCTTGACGCCTTTGGGATGGAGCTTGGGTCTGAAATCCAGATCCACACATCAAAAGTGCTGTTGTTGTTGCGACGGCGGGAGTATTCTTCTACATAGTGCACTGAACATCGAGGGCCAATGAGCTTGGCCACAGCCTCCTCCGTTCTTCCATGCATTGGAATGCCTTCAATGCAAAGTCGCACTCTGAAATGGATGTCCACTGCTTCCGCATTCCTTCTCTCGTCCCACGGCCGAAAGAAGTACTCACGTCCGCTTCTTGTCACCAGTCTTGGCTGCTGCAGAACTGCTTCATGATCACTGTGATTGGCGAAAGTGATGAAGAAATCTTCCGGGTGGAACTTGGTCACTTGGATGTCGTTGCGGTGGATGCGGTACGCAGTGCGAATGTCGTCTGCAAAGGTACTGAGCTCAACACGCCCTCCCTTGCCAGTCCAGGCCACCACTGATCTTGCAGTGAAGAGGGTGCGCAGCCTTTCAACTTCTCCAGTAGCAGACATCATGCAGTGGCTCAACTCAGGCCTGGAGACTAGGTCACTGGGGACCTCGGCCATTGCCGAAGCTGGATGGCTGGTGGGAACAGAGGGGGGAACCTGGGATGTTCTTGGAGTAGGAAGAAGAGGAGGGAAATCTTTTTTGGTAGGGGGGGAGGTATGCTGGTCCTGGTATTTAAAGAGCCTCTTTCTGCATGAAGAAGATAAATGACCAATACCTAGACAGAACCAACAGCGGAGGGGATCTCTGCAGTCTTGCACCCTATGCTTTGTACTTGGCAATGGAAGCATTTACCTTCCATATGGGTGAGGAACCTCAATCTTCTTGAATGCTCATCTGAGGGGTTGTTGCGGGGATTGAAGGCATGGGGAATTGGAGATTCGCATTTCCTCCACCAGTACTTGGGTTTTACCAAATGCCAATCTGTTGATGGTTGGGAGGCGCTCTGCTCAGAGAGCCGCTGTGCAGTAACTCTTTCAACCCGCCTCTCCTCCCCCAACCTGGAGAACACCGGGGGTTTAAGGCGAGCCTGCAGCGGTAGACGAGATGTAACTGGTGGTTGAACGTCTCTCAACTGGTTAGTCGCTCGAGGAGCTTGACTTTGCAAGATCTTGCTTGGGGGCTGGGAGATTCGAAATGACGGCCGATGCGAAATTGCAGCTGGCTGGGGATCTTTCCTCAGTACAGTGGAGTAAAGCGAGCGATCCATTCTTGAGAGGTCTAGATTTGCAGCTTGACCTGTAGGCTTGGGCAAAAGATTTTGAACTGGAGAAGAAGATGTGGCTTCTCCCAGCTTCAACTGTGAAGTTGATTTTGAAAAGACCAGACGCTGAGCACCCAAATCTGCTGCAAAGGCTTCAGCAGAAGGGGGGATTCTTGTCCCTCGAGCAGGTTGAGCAGCATCAGCTTTGGATTGCTTAGGGAGGAGAGCCCCCATTGAATCGATCAGATCTGAGCTTCCATTGGCGACAAACTCTCCTTCTTCCAACTGGGGAAAACCTGGGACAGCTTGGCAGGTTGGCTGGGGGACACCAAGGTAGAGGAGAAACGCTCGAGGATGGGAGTGGAGAGCGGCAGGAGACGGGCGGCGGCGCGGGTGGGTATCGGGGCCGAGACTCATCCTAGAATGTCGGGAACTCAGTTGAAGTCAAGTTTTGAAAATGCTCAATAAAATAGCCATCAGTCAATGGACATACGATTCTCTACAACAAACCACGTAGTCAAATCGTGATCTGAGTGTTTTCAGAAGAAAATTTTCCAACCAGATGTTGAACACAACATCAATATAAATATGTTCAATTGGTATACAGGGCATGATCGGATCGTAATTTATGATTTGAGTTTTTGAAGCAAAGCAGGCTTCTCTGTTGCTGTCAAGTGGTTTGACTACTTTCAATGTCCTGTACAAAGGTGTAATGCTGATTCAAAAGCTTGTTATGTCCTGATTAATTGTCCTGACTGGTTTCTATGTGCATGCCCTCTCCCATGCATCCTCCATGCTGACATAACTCTACATTAGCTCCAACAATTTTATTACCAGCTGATGTGGACTGATTAATCTATACTTTCTATTTCTATATAAGTGTAACCACTAGCAGGCACCACATTTAGCTGCATCATCAAAATAGTTTCAATCATTGGATCGATGAGTTTTTGTAGTATTAATCGTTAGATGAAATTCAATTACACTTCCAAACCAATTCAAGAGCGCCATTAATCCCTGCTCCACCCATCTAGAGCCTCGCTATTTAATCTATCAGTCAATTAGACAACAATGCCATCAAAATTTCATATTATCTTACCATTCCAGACATCTTCTGATCAATTTTTTATATGATATGTTTTGTTTTTCTGACAATGCATGTATTCAAATTATGCATCACCAACTCTATCACAGTTTATCACCATTATTATTGCATATTTTACTTCAATTCATACATACACCTTCTAAATCTATCATACCACTTGAATTTCAATTAAAAGTTGTTTCTATATAATCCCGCAGCAACGCGTCGGATATTATGTAGTGAAAAGAATGATAAGGTCAGGCACTAGAGGGCCTTGGGCACAAATGCTCATGATAGCACTCCATGCATGTACAGAGAGATCACACAATGCCTAGGTTGTGCATGTTTGAGTGCACGCTGCACCGCCGCTGCCATCGGGAGGGGAGGATGGACAAATAGGAGGGCGCCACGCATCGCACCCGCTTTTCTCCCTCCTGTCCACAGCAGCACAGTGCCGAAGCCACTAGTCTTGCCATCGCTTCGAGCCATCTGTCACCGCACTGTCAGCTTTGTATAATAAAAGAAGCACAATCCAGAGAGTCAAACTAGAAACACTAAACACGTTCCTCAAATTGGGTACACCGTTCTGGATTATCGTTCCGAAAAAGCTAGGAACACGTTCCACCTATCGTTGCATAGTTTTAGAAGAGATATGCCCCTCTCGTTCCATCGATCCGGAAACTTTTATTACTTAGATTTCTACGTAGTTTACACAATATATTAAGTCACCGTACAATCTCCTACGTTTTAGTGTCAAGTTGAGCAATATAAGTGCAGTTGATTTGTTGGTGAGCAACAAGCAGCATCTCAGACTTCCTATATGGACATACACTAATCTCATGTCAAAAGAGAACCTCAATACAGCAAGAAAAGTGAAAGGGCATGTAGCCTAGTTGTTGTAGTGATCTAAGTAACACTCCAAGGTCCTGAATTTTAGATTGGATTATTTGAGGGCTAAGATCCATGTTCGACAGGCTAAGTTCCTAACTTAAAAAGGCTGCATATATCCGGTTGGATGTAAAGGCCGGGTAAAAAATTTACTTCTATAAAAAAGGTAAAAAAAAATACAACAAGAAAAAACATAGACTTCTATACCGCGTCCATAAGAAAACCCCCAAACAAATGTTTCATATTTTGTAGTAGTTTTTATAGTAGTGCGCCTATGCCACGCTATTGATGGGTTCAAAGTTGTTTGCCATTTGCAGACCAACATTACACAATTATTTCCTTGTGTACCGTCTATTGATAAAATTCGACCTTTCAATTTATGGGAGGATCATGGACTTCACTGACACTGTAACAAACAGTACCGCACAAATGGCAATTCAATTCGTTAAAGCGATGAGTGGCAACCTCTAAGAGTAGCCAATTGCACAAACCATATGCACGTTGTTTGAAACATTGAATTGAGCATAGGGGACGAGGTAATATGGACCAAAAGATAGAGGTACGATGCTGGCAGTTTTGCAATTCACTCGACGGCGCAAGGTGTTGGCGCTTCAGACCGCCACACGGTGAGCAGTGAGCACCCCAAACCCCTCTTCGTTCGACCCCTAGGCCCTAGCTGTCGTGCCCTAGTCGAGCAGGCTCTAGCCTTGCTGGCCGGTCACCAAACTTAATCGGCGCACCGGCCGCCACGTTATATTACATGCTCAGCTGCGAAATGCCAGGAAGGTACTCCTCCAGTATATACGTCACTACGTCGCCGTTGCCATCGACGTGAGGCCGTGACACCACCAGCGGCATGTACCTCAGGGGATGCTTAGGCCGCCAACGGTGCCACCAGCCTGCAGATCGGTGTAGGGTGGAAGCGGAGGATGAGCTTAGTGCTGCCATTACCAGCCTCGCTGTTGTTCCGGAAGCACAAATCGCACGTGAATTTCCCTATTAACTAGCATGGTGGTCCGCGCAGATTGCGCGGCTAGCATCATTATATTTTCTCTCATATAATAGCATATATATTTTCTCATTATATTATTCAAATATATTAAAATAACAACATATAATTTTAAATTTTGCAATAACTTTACGAAACTACTAATTAATATTCATATTATATTTTATATACGTGTTAGTTATTAATTATTTTTAAAATCAAATTTTAGTTATTTGTAAATTATATATATTCCTATATGGACTCTAGACTCATCTTTTAATATTTTTTTTTAATTATGATTTTTTTATTTCTAATTGTATTTCTATGTGGACTCTAAACTCAATTTTTAATTTCAAATTTCAGTTACTTCTAAATTGTATTTCTATATTGACTTTAAACTCTCCTTCCCATGTTTTTCTTAATTTCGAATTTTAGTTATTTATAAATTATATTTTATACGAACTCTAAACTCTACGTTTATTCCAAATTTTAGTTAGTTTTAAATTCCTATATGGACTCTGTACTCTACTTCTAATATTCCTTATTTTTAATTCCGAATTTCTATTATTTCCTAATTGTATTTCTATATTGACTCTAGTCTCCTCTTCTAATATTCCTTATTTTCTAATTCCGAATTTCAGCTATTTCTAAATTGTATTTCTATATGGACTCTAGTCTCCTCTTCTAATATTTCTTATTTTTTAATTCCGAATTTCAGCTATTTCTAAATTGTATTTCTATATGAACTCTGATTTTTTCTTTTCTCCGATTAATGTGGGAATTTCTAGGCCATGAGAGCGAACGTGGAGGCTCTTTTTTCTATTCCTTTAATAATATAATAGATTCTTGTTCATGCTCTGTTCTACTCTGCTATTCCCCTGTTTCTCTTCTTTTCAATCGTGGAAAAATGTAGCATACTAGGATGGTAGTATAAATAAATTTAAACTATTCGATCAAATAACATTAATAGTTCAGATTAATTTCTATCCCTATGATACCAAGCATGTCTTTACTTTTCAGTGGTATGGAAAACCCTTTTGCTCTTTTTTTTAAGAACAAAACCCTTATAATCTTGGTGTGAAATCCTTGTCAATTGACATATTGTTTATATATTGGTTATTATCTAAAAATAATATATTGGTTATTTGTGAAGCCTTTTTTTTTTTTGACGAAGTGTTAGTGCAAAAGCGACCTGATTAGATAATGATGGCCCAACAAATCTGCGGCGCTTGATCAGTTTGACCAACATTGTAGCAGTCTAGTAGCAGTTTGAACGAAGGTATGCGTGCGATTACAGACCAAGCTCCCAAATAGTTAGTGGCAAACTCCTGATAAGAGTTAGTTTCATATGAATATAATACACAATTTTGCTATATATATATATATATATATATATATATATATATATATATTATCAATCAATTTTCTTCCAAAAATATCATCGAATGTAAATACGGATAGTCAAAAGGTATAATTATATCGTAAATTTTATCTAACTACTTTATCTTGTATGGAACTTTTATATAATTTTGAATCGTTAGATTTGTTTGAAGATTTATGTAACGTGCGCATAGGTGAGAGGATTTTATCCCACGATCTCCGGTTCACAGAAATAGCGAGTTACCACGGGGTTTTTTGAAAGTTGTATACAAGTTATATTATATTGTAGTTAGATTCAAATAACAATATAATTACATTATAATTATACTATATTTATATAATCAAATTTTGGGAGAAAATTTATTTGACAAGTACTCCCTTCATTTTAGGTTACAAGATGTTTTGAGTTTGGTCAAAGCCAAACTGTTTTTAATAAAAAATAGTACTATTCTTTTCTATAAATTTGGTCAAACTTGAAATATTTTAATTTTGACCAAAGTTAAACATCTTAAAACCTAAAATAGAGGAAGTATACAGGTAGTCCTTATAATATATTACTCCATTTATTTTATATTATATTTTTTCCCCGTAAGTTTGAATAAGTTTATAGAAAAATGTAGTGACTTTTGTAGCACCGAATTAGTTTATTAAATCTAACATTAAATATATTTTGATAGTATATTTAGTTAATACTAAAAATGTTACTTTGTATTTTTGTAAACTTGGAGTAAAAGTAACTTATAATGAGTCAAATTCGTAAAGAAGTTGTGTAGCGCTTTGGAGGCAGATCGTAAACACGGTTAGATAAAATAAAGTTGAGTCGAGTTGCTTTGTGTTTTCCCCTGGTTGCACCGCACAATCAACTTGTGGTCAGACATGAGGCACGCAGTGGTATACACTCATACCGACGATACATAGCTGCTGTTTTTGGTGTCCTTTTTATTATTCAGCAATCTAATAATTCCTGGGTCCACTGGTGGAGAAACCATCTTTCGTCGGTCGGCCGATTTCCACAGTAGTCCCGGATGCAATAAAAACCGGGGCTAAAGATGTTCTTTAGTCCCGGTTCACAAGGGTAACGGGCATATTTGATCTTTAGTCCCGGGTTGTGTTACCAACCGGGACTAAAGATGATCTTTAGTCCCGGTTCGAATGCTGTCAGGGTCTGTCAGGCCCTCCCGGTATCTGTAGTCCCGGTTGATAACACCAACCGGGACTAAAGATGTTAACTTTAGTCCCGGTTGGTAATACCAACCGGGACTAAAGATCCCGGTGATCTTTAGCCCCGGTTGGTGCTACCAACCGGGACTAAAGTCCCACCCCTATATATATGTCTTCTTCCTCCTCCAGCTGCCCGAGCAAGCTTCAAAATTTCTTCAAAAAAGAGGGGAGGTCATGCCAAAATTTCTATTGAATTTATTTTGGTGATTACATACAAATTGGAGGTGCCTAAAAGGTTTGCAACTTCATCCTCCAATGTTTTTTTTGTCATACTACATTTGCACCTATGTTTTGCACACTTTTTTTGTCTCCAAAATGTAGTTGTAAGTTGATGAGAGAGAAAATGTGTGTGGGGAAGAAAGAATATATAGAAATTTAGTTCATTTGCTAAACAAGGTTTTATAAAATAGTTGAGAAGGAAAACTCTAGTGAAAGTTAATCTTAAATAATAGAAAACAAACTAAAATGAAAATTAAAAGAAGTAAAACACATTAAAATTAGTTTATTACTTAACAAATAGTTTTTAAGAATTATTTGGTGTAATATTTTATGATTTTTGTATGAATAAAGATATCTTATAATTATTGTATGACTGTCATTATTGTAAGAATAATTATTTGTGTACGGTTTTTTTGACTCATGTAGATGGATCGGCAATGGATGTACGCTGACCGGCGGTCCAAAGAGTTTATTGACGGCGTGCACTATTTTTTGAGAGTGGCCGAAGCTAACAGGAAAAGGGGTTTTATTTGTTGTCCATGCAATAAGTGTAAGAATCAGAAGGAGTATTCTGCATCCAGGACTATTCATTTCCACTTGTTTGAGTCGGGGTTCATGCCAAGCTATAATTGTTGGACATCCCACGGAGAGCAAGGTGTTGAAATGGAAGAAGATGAAGTGGAAGACGACAATATTCCGGACTTTGCTCAATTTGTTGGATTTGAAGGAAATCAAACGGGCGAGGAGGAAATAGCTGCTGATGGTAACGACGTTGCGGATGATCTTGGTCAAATGTTGCAGGACGCCAGGGAGGACTGCGAAAGTGAAAAGGAGGCCCATAAATTGGACAAGATGTTGGAGGACCACAGAACTTCGTTGTACCCAGGTTGCGAGCAGGGGCACAAAAAGTTGGATACCACTCTGGAGTTGTTGCAATGGAAGGCAAAAAATGGGGTTAGTGACAAGGCATTTGGCGATTTATTGAAACTCGTCAAGAACATTCTTCCGGGGGGAAACAAATTGCCCGAGACAACGTACGAGGCTAAGAAGATAGTCTGCCCGTTAGGACTGGAAGTTCATAAGATTCACGCATGTCCGAACGATTGTATCCTATATCGCGGTGAGGAGTACGAGAACCTAGAAGCATGCCCTGTTTGCAAAGCACTACGATACAAGATTAGACGGGACGATCCAGGAGAAGTTGACGGGCAGCTAACAAAGAAGAGAATTCCTGCTAAGGTGATGTGGTATTTCCCTATAATACCACGGCTAAGGCGTTTGTTCAGGAACAAGGGGAATGCTAGAATGTTGCGATGGCACGCTGAAGAGCGTCAACAGGACGGGATGCTGAGACACCCCGCCGATGGTTCGCAGTGGCGAAACATCGACAGAAAATTTAAAGAATTTGGAAAGGACGCACGAAACATACGGTTTGGTTTGAGTACGGATGGCATGAATCCTTTTGGAGAGATGAGCAGCGGCCATAGCACTTGGCCCGTTACGATGTGTATCTACAACCTCCCCCCCTGGCTATGCATGAAGAGGAAGTACATAATGATGCCGATTATTATTCAAGGCCCCAAGCAACCTGGTAACGACATCGACGTGTACCTAAGACCACTGGTCGAGGATCTTAAACAGTTGTGGAAGAAGGAAGGTGTCCCCGTGTGGGACGAGGACAAACAGGAGGAGTTTAACCTACGAGCGCTGCTGTTCGTAACCATCAACGATTGGCCTGCACTTAGCAACCTATCCGGACAGTCCAACAAGGGGTACAAGGCTTGCACTCACTGTATGGATGAAACAGAAAGTACGTATCTTAAGCACTGTAGGAAGGTTGTATACATGGGTCATCGTCGATTCCTTGCAGCAAACCACCCGGTACGGAAGAAAGGCAAGCACTTCGAACATAAGGCCGACCACCGTACGAAGCCTAAACATCGCAGCGGGAAAACAGTGTTTGCTATGGTTAAAGATCTTAAAGTAGTGTTCGGAAAGGGGCCTGGAAGCCAGCATATAGAGAGCGAAGATGGTCACGCGGCGATGTGGAAAAAGAACTCTATATTTTGGGAGTTACCATATTGGGAATTCTTGGACGTACGCCACGCAATCGACGTGATGCACCTCACTAAGAACCTTTGCGTAAACCTTCTTGGCTTCCTAGGTGTATACGGAAAGTCGAAAGATACACTGGAAGCACGTAATGATCTGAAGCATATGGAACAACGCGGCGACCTTCACCCGGAACCAAAGGAGAAAGGAAGCCATTACTTGAGTCCAGCCAGCTACACTCTTAGCAAGGCAGAGAAGGAAAGTATGTTTGAATGCTTGGAGAGCATAAAGGTACCGTCTGGATACTCCACGAATATCAAGCGAATAATAAGCACGAAGGAGAAGAAGTTCACAAACCTAAAGTCTCATGACTGTCACGTGTTGATGACACAACTGCTACCAGTTGTAATAAGGGGTATCCTTCCAGACAATGTCCGGGCAACAATAACAAAGCTATGTGCATTCATGAACGCAATTTCGCAGAAGGTCATCGATCCGGATAGATTAGATGCCCTTCAGAATGAAGTGGTGCAATGTCTCGTCAGTTTTGAGTTGATATTTCCACCTTCATTTTTCAATATAATGACACATCTGCTTTGTCACCTTGTGAAAGAGATCCGTATTCTCGGGCCTATGTACCTACACAACATGTTTCCTTTCGAGAGGTACATGGGCGTTCTGAAGAAGTATGTTCGTAACCGTGCTCGTCCAGAGGCAAGCATCGCCAAGGGTTATGGAACGGAGGAGGTCATCGAATTTTGCGTAGAATTTATCGAAGACCTTCGCCCAATCGGGGTACCGGAATCACGCCACGAAGGGAGACTACGGGGAAAGGGAACTCTCGGAAGGAAAGCAATTATGACGGTAGACAACAATTTATTCCGTAAAGCCCATTTCACTGTTCTGCAACACTCTTCATTGGTAGCTCCTTACATCGAGGAGCACTTGGCTCTAGTTCGCGCCAGGAACATCGGTAAGTCCGATGTATGGATTACACGGCATCACATTGATACTTTCCCCGCGTGGCTACGACAACATCTCATGGGTAACGAGTCGATCAACCAACAACTTGCCTTCCTGGCGAGGGGACCGTCTGGGTCGATCGCGACATTCCAGGGATATGAGATCAATGGGTACACATTCTACACGAGAGCCCAAGACATGAAGAGCACGAACCAAAACAGTGCTGTTCGTGTCGATGCCATGGGACACGATGGAACAACTGCCACGTATTACGGTGCCATCGAGGACATATGGGAACTTGACTATGGTCCTCTCAAGGTTCCTCTGTTCCGGTGCCAATGGGTTAGGTTGACTGGTGGAGGCGTAATGATTGATGACAGTGGGATGACAACTGTTGACCTTAACAAGGTTGGATACTCGGACGAACCTTTTGTCCTTGCCAATGATGTAACGCAAGTCTTTTTCGTGAAGGACATGTCTAGCAAAGGAAAGAAGGGCAGAGGGCCTGATGAGCCTAAGCGTCAAGTGGTTCTCCCAGGCAAAAGAAAAATCGTCGGAGTTGAGGACAAGACTGACGAGGATTACGATCAGTTGGATGGGCAACCCCCTTTCACGGTGACGATTGACCCTAGCATCCTCCTATCAAATGAAGACACCCCTTACTCACGCAGCGATCACAAGGAGGGAACAATAGTGAGGAGAAAGTACGTGCGGTCAACCGTCACCGCCGATGTAATGCCGTAATTATTGTGTACACGATGTAAACTATTTTGGATGTATTGATTATCCATATAAATCAATTGATGTATGGCATATGTTAATTACGCACGATTATTAGAGGTTTCAACAAGTTCAAATCATGTATATGCTAGTTATATGTGATACTTACAATTTTTAAAAGTTTTAAATCACACAGGTGGCAATTTCATATGTACGTTAATTAGAGTTTTTAACATTTAATTTACTAGCATTCATATGCTAATTATAATTGACTAGAGGATTTTTAAAAGTTTTAAATCACGCAAGTGGCAATTTTATATGTTAATTAGAGTTTTTAACATTTAATTTACTATCATTCATATGCTAATTATAATTGACTGGAGAATTTTTAAAAGTATTAAATTTAATATATTTTTAAAACTATCATTCATATATTAGAGTTTTTCACAATTTAATTTACTATCTTTCATATGCTACTTATATATGACTATTCGAATTTTTAAAAGGTTTAAATCATGCATGTGGCATTTACATATGTTAATTAGAGTTTTTAGCATTTAATTTAATATAATTCGTACGCTAAGTATATATGATGATTACAATTTTTATTAATTTTAAATCATGCAGTATGTACATACATATCTTAATTAGAGTTTTTACCAATATAATAATATCATTCATATATATGCTAAGTATATATATATATATTGGAATTTTTATTAATTATAAGTCATATATTTGCTTATTACGATTTATCCACTTAATTTATTACAGACAAAAATAATTTTTCGAAGTAATTGTCATTAATCTTTAGTACTTTAAATAATGTTAATGCATTAACTTCTATTTTATAAACACATATGTAAGCGAAAATCATATGCAGTGCTATAATCTTTAGTCCCGGTTCTTAACCCTAACCGGGTTTAAAAAGAATTTCGAAATAGCGGGAAAAGATATTTACTCCCGGTTGTTCTCAACAACCGGGACTAAAGATATCTTTAGTCCCGGTTGTTCTCAACAACCGGGAGTAAATATCTTTTCTTTACTCCCGGTTGTTCTCAACAACCGGGACTAAAGATATCTTTAGTCCCGGTTGTTGAGAACAACCGGGAGTAAAGATCCGGGGGTATATATTTTCCCGGTGCGCCCTCGTCTTCTTCACCAACACTTAGACGTTTTCGGCCGATCGATCTCTCTCGGCCTCTCTCCTTCGCCGCCACTGCCTAGGGCAAATCCCCGCGCCGACGCCGCCGTATCTCGCCGTCGTCTCGAGCTCGTCGTCCTCGCCGCCGCCTCCGCCTCCTCTGCTGCCGCCGCATCTCTGGGGTGAGAGCCGCCGCCGCCAGATCTCCCTTTATCTCTCGATCTCTCCGATCTCAGCTCGATCTCTCTCCGTCTCTCTCCGTCGCCGCCGCCACGGCCCCGCAACGCCACGCCGCCGCCGCCGCCGTCGCCACGCCACCGTCGCCACGCCGTCACCACGCCGCCGCCGTCGCCACGCCGCCGTCGCCACGCCGTCGCCACGCCGCCGCCGTCGCCACGCCGCCGCCGTCGCCACGGCACCAACCGCCGCCCCGATGCCGCCACGGCCCCGCAACGCCTCGCCGCCGCCGCCGCCGTCGCCACGCCACCGTCGCCACGCCGTCACCACGCCGCCGCCGTCGCCACGCCGCCGTCGCCACGCCGTCGCCACGCCGCCGCCGTCGCCACGCCGTCGCCACGCCGCCGCCGTCGCCACGGCGCCAACCGCCGCCCCGATGCCGCCACACCGCCATTAACGA
Source organism: Oryza sativa Japonica Group (assembly GCF_034140825.1). Taxonomy (NCBI): domain Eukaryota; kingdom Viridiplantae; phylum Streptophyta; class Magnoliopsida; order Poales; family Poaceae; genus Oryza; species Oryza sativa. Next base: position 19,238,334 of record NC_089046.1, read on the forward strand.
ACGAGAACGAGAACGATCGAACGAACGAGAAGCGAGAACGAACACGTCAACGTACGTTGCCGTGAGAACGTGAACGAGAACGAGAACGATCGAACGAACGAGAGCGAGAACGAACACGTCAATGTATGTTGCCGCGAGAACGTGAACGAGAACGAGAACGATCGAACGAACGAGAGCGATAACGAGAACGATCGAACGAAGACAAGTGAGAACGAGGGAACGAACGTGAACGAGCTAGGGAACGTGAACGAGCGAACGAACGAGGACGAACGTTAACGTGAAATGCAATATATATATATATATATGTATATATATATATATGTATATATATATATATATGTATATGTTACTTCGCATTTGACTATATACATCTTTTTGTATCTTGCAGAAAAGACGTGTTGTCGGAGTCGTCCGTCAAGCCTGAGTGGAAGAGCTAGCCCTAGAAGGAATTGGAGCAGGCAAGTGACGTAATAATATAAATGATTGTTATATTTGTAATGCAATTAATTAAGATTATTAGACCTGTAATTAGACTTATCATATAAGATTGTGTAGTGTTCTAATATTATTTGAGTTTTAATATAAGATTACTTTATTTGTAATTAGACTTAGTATGTAATTATTGACTACGGAAGTGGTGCGACAAGTAGCAATTGACTATTGTAGTCTTAATTAGACTTAGCATATACGCACGAAACACTTAGCATACATGACTATTTTAGTCTTAGCATGTAATATTATTTGAATATATATATAAGATTACTTTATTTGTAATTAGACTTAGTATATAATTATTGACTACGGAAGTGGTGCGACAAGTAGCAATTGACTATTGTAGTCTTAATTAGACTTAGCATATACGCACGAAACACTTAGCATACATGACTATTTTAGTCTTAGCATGTAATATTATTTGAATATATATATAAGATTACTTTATTTGTAATTAGACTTAGTATATAATTATTGACTACGGAAGTGGTGCGACAAGTAGCAATTGACTATTGTAGTCTTAATTACACTTAGCATATACGCACGAAACACTTAGCAGACATGACTATTGTAGTCTTAGCATGTAATATTATTTGAGTTTTAATATAAGATTACTTTATTTGAGATTAGACTTAGTATATAATTATTTACTACGGAAATGGTGCGACAAGTAGCAATTGACTATTGTTGTCTTAATTAGACTTAGCATATATGCACGAAACACTTAGCATACATGACTATTTTAGTCTTAGCATGTAATATTATTTGAGTTTTAATATAAGATTACTTTATTTGTAATTAGACTTAGTATATAATTATTTACTAGCTAGGGTTGTATAATATACGTCACCTAGACTTAGCTTATATCACGATTTGTAATTAGACTTAGCACGTAAGTTTGTGTAGGGTTCTAATGTACGACATTTACACTTAGCATACATGACTTAGATTGTTAAAACATAAATGTCTCGTGACTTAGCAGATGTTTCTTGTATCAACAGATGGCTGACCGCGATGAGGAACAGATATTGTACGATACAATCGCGGAGGGAAGCAGCCAGTACTGGAATGAAGAAGAGGGGAACGAGGATCCAAACCAGTACTTGAACGAGGAAGGGAACGTGGAGAGGGATGCGGAGGGGAACCAGCAGGGGCACGTGGAAAGGGATGTGGAGGGGAACCAGGAGGAGGAGGCTAGTGGTAGTCAACCCTCCGTTGGACAGAAGAGGGCACGCGGGCAACGAGGTGCAGCGAAGAAGCTTGAGGGTCGGCACATCATAACGGAAGTGGAAGAAGATGGACGTCCTAGTGCCCCGGCCGAAGCCGCCAAGAACTATGTACGTCACAGCGGTTGGGTTGTGCGGGATAACGTGCCTGTCAGTACGGTGTACTGGCGAAGAACAAGGGCACGAGGAGATCATGAGAGCTTTGTCCCAGATTCGGAGAAAGAGATGCTGTGGACCACAATGCTCGAGACATTCACCCTTCCTGCGGGTACAGAGGACAAAGTGAAAAGGTGGACTCTGAAGAAAATGGCAGAACAGTTTCAGAGCTTCAAGGGAGATCTGTACAAGAAGTATATACTGAAGGGGCAGACACCGAACTTCGACACATTCCCAAAGCTAAGGGATCACTGGGACGAGTTCGTTGCATATAAGACAGGTGAACAAGGGCAGGCGATGATGGAAAGAAACAAAGAAAATGCCGCCAAGAAGAAGTACCATCACCACTTGGGGTCAGGAGGCTATAGCGTCGCGATGCCGAAGTGGGAGGAGATGGAGGCTAGCTTGATTGAGAGGGGTATCGAACCGGCAACAGCCAATTGGCCGGAACGATCGAAGTTCTGGTACTATGCTCACGGTGGAACGCTCAACCCAGCTGATGGCTCACTGGTATTCGGCGTTCAGATACGAGAGGCTGCGCAACGACTAACAGATGCAGTGGAAGCCTCCTCTCAGGGCACGTTCCGACCCGACAGAGATAGGGACGAGCTGACACTCGCCCTGCAGACTCCAGAGCATCCAGGACGAACACGAGGGAAAGGGGTGATTCCTTGGAAGATTGGTTTCAAGGAGGACATCCACACGTACAGGAGTCGGATGAGGAGCAAGAGAGATACCGAGGCGAAGATTGCAGACCTAGAGTTCCGGGTATCGAGCTACGAACTCAACATGCAAGAGGAGGTGGCAAGGAAGGTTGATGAACGCATGGCCGCACATCGGTCCCATGATCCCCAGCCGACCATTCCTCCTGCAATGGTGAGCCCGTCAGGAAACCGTAGCAGCTGCGCCTCAACGGGGCAGGTAGGATCGCAGAGCATGGACGCCATGCAAACACAGGACGAATCGACCTGTCCCGTTGATGACATCACTCAGCGGACACCATGTGAGCTGCATATTCCTTTCAAGAACTTATCAATAAAGGTAAGATTTAGCCATTCCGCTAGTTCCTGCTTATATATGTTGATTACTAATAAATAATCTCTCACAACATGAAGGTGGCGTCGGGCATGGCCATCCCAACGGACCCTTCAGGTACTTACCACTGCAGGCCGATTCCAGCAGGATACTCGAAGGTCGAAGTTGAGTTGGTCGAAGGCGCGTACGAGGACCTCGAGCTGGATTACACTGGAGGAGACGGTGAGACGCATCTACGAGACACAAGCCATGCCATTATTCTATGGCGCAGGCGGTACATCATCCTCCCTGGGCGACAAGCGGCGTCTCGTGCACCATCTCCTCCGGCTCCGCCATCTCCTCCTCATGATCCTGCACCGTCTCCTCCTCATGCTCCGCCAGCACCGTCTCCACCTCAGGCTCCAGCATCGACTCCTCCTCAGGATCCTGCACCGACTCCTCCTCGTGCTCCTACACCTACTCCCCCGCAAGCTCCTCTTCCGGCACCTTCAAAGTCAAGGGCCCCCCCAGCTGCACCGCCTGCCCACACAAGGGCAACGAAGAAGGCGAAAGTTGACGCCGCCAAGAACAAGGACCCGGGGTACGATTGCACGCAAGAGGAGCTTGACGCTTACGTTGCATCAGAAGTCAAGAGACAATTCAAGCCTCGAAGTCCAGAAAAGAAGATTCCTATAGACCCCAGTGTCAGGAACTTCTTCAGGGGTATGTCTGCATCTGTCAAGGAGGCCATCAAGCTATCGGACTATGAGCGAACGCTGAAGAAAGCATCTTCTGGAAAGTCCAAACCAGTCCCTCAGCTTGGAGAGCAACCAAAACAGGAGATCGAGCCGTTGGTTACCGGTAAAGAAATGACGATAGAACAATTTATTACTGACACCGGTCTAACTACGGATCAATTGCTAGGAGTCGCACCAATCGAAAAGGCGGAAGTGAAATACATGTACGAACTCGGTAAACCGCTTGTCAAGCCTGAGCTGCTGCAGTCCCTACCCACACAAATGTACAAGTTCCATCAGCTGTACATGGAGATGAGCGCCGCCGGTAGAGAGATGATCGGAGCGAGGATCAGGGACACGGACTTCTTGCAAGGAGATGACATTCTCTGGATCAATTTCAAGGGAATCTACGAACTATACCAGCTGGACGCCCTCGACGTCTCTATTATGAGTTGCTGGATTTTGTAAGTATATCGTTCGGTTAGATTTCTTACTATACGTCTCCTTTAATAAATTAGGTCCTTGTATATAAGTAGACTATAGAAAATAATATACTCCCTTTTATCGTTGTAGAATGGAGATTCAAAGGGCCCGACGGCGGAGGGTTTTCGATACTGGATTCATCGACCCTCGGAGAGTAAACGTCGCAATGCTCGACCAATATCCACAAGAAACAGAGGACAATCTCGTCCATCTCCTGAAGGCGCAGCATTACAAGACGTTCATACTGTTGCCATACAACACAGAGTTAGTTTAATTTTACTGTCTTCCTACATACCAAATTTCATTCCCGTACGAACTTGCTAAGTGTTTCATATGTAATGCATCCCACGCACATTGCAGATTCCACTGGGTGCTTTTACTCTTCGACCTGGAGGCCTGCACCGTCAACGTATATGACTCAATGGATAAAAAAGAGTCTACGTTTGACAAGGTTTTCGAACTTATAGACAGGTACCGTCATAAGTTCCTTTGTTAATTAAGAAAATCTTGTTATGTTAATTGCTACTACGAATCATAGCTTTAAACTCCATGTAGGGCTTGGTATCGGTTCTGTCATTTGGTCCGCGGCAAATGGAGAGAAAGACTTAGGCGGAAGTTCAAATTTCCTGTGAGTACACATGCTCTATATTTATATTTCTCCGATTCAAATACATACAAGTGTATATTAATTAGATCTCTCGTTGTTTGTCATTTATTTGTAGTGCGCAAAGCAAAAGCAGGGAAATAACTTGTGCGGCTATTACGTGTGCGAGTATTGCCACTGCCTTGCAAACCAAATCATCACCACAAGAGAGCTCGATGTACGTACAAATAAATTCAAAATTTCATTACGTAGCGATTTCTTGTTTAATTACTAATCAATTTCATACATTCATATAGTTTATTCACATGAGGGATAACCTGACCACACACAAGGAATTTATCACGGCGGTTCAAGAACAACTCATGGGATTCATCAACGAAGAAATCCTTAATCCCAAGGGTGAATTCTACTACGACGGAAACACAATTCACCGGTCCTTAGCTTCTGAGCTAGCAGCGAGTACTACTACGTCGAAATGATAGCTAGCTAGCTAGGACATATAATGGATTGTAATTAATACATGACTACATATGTTTCTATATGCATGTGTACACATTTTCTATAATGTAAATATATTTTGGTCATATATATATATCTATATACATATGCATTAATTTGCATAACATATATATGTGTATAAATACATATATATTATGCATGTATATACATATAATATAATATAATATATATATATATATACATATATATATATGTATGCATATATATGTATTGAAACATATATATGCATGGTTTATATATATATATATATATATAAACTATATATATATATAAACCATGCAGCAACAGGGCCATGCAAAAAAAAAAAAGGTCAGCTCGATCTTTAGTCCCGGTTGGTGGTTGAGCCATCTTTAGTCCCGGTTGGTGTTACCAACCGGGACTAAAGACCGATCTTTACTCCCGGTTATTTCACCCGGGACTAAAGATAGCGATCTTTAGTCCCGGATTGGTACTCCCGGTTTGGAAACCGGGACTAAAGGGGGGTTACGAACCGGGACTACAAAGGGTTTCTCCACCAGTGGTCTTATGTCCATTCCTATTGGGTGCCTGGTCAGATATGTTTTTGTTTAAATACATAATACAGGCAAAGTAAGTGTAACTTAACTGGTTATATTTTTTGTGGTGAAACCAATTTACCCAGATTTAAATATTATATTTGATATAGGTACTCGTATTTATGGCTATCTATTCATTCAGTAGTTGGTGACAAGGCCACCAACATGTATAGACGGCCAAATGGACTGCCGGGCCTTGCATGGCCCAGGCATGACTAGGTCCGAGCCGAGGTCAGTTTGGCCAGCCCAGCCCGACCTACATGCCAGGCCGAGCCCGCCCACGGGTTGCACAAACAGCCCAAGCACAACCCAATAAGACTCAGGCCGTGCTGGGCCGGCCCGAAGGCAAGATAGCCCATCGTGCTCCTCCATAGAATAAGTCTAATTTTCATCCATCATCTCTTTGGGCTGTCTTATATGGCTAGAATAAGTCCATATTGCATCTCTTTTCTTTGGGTTCTACCTTATATTACTGGAATAAATCTGTTTTGTATCCCTCAAGTATTTTTTTTTTGACTGTGCCGTGCTGAGCCGGCCCACAGTGCCAAGGCATCAGCGAGGTACGGGCCAACTATAGAGCCAGGCCAGCACAAGCCCGACATCAATCGTGCTGCGCCGTGCTTGCGCTGGGCCAAATGGCCGTGTCGTGGGCTGGGCCGTTGGGTCTCGGCCTTATAGCTAGCTATATCGATAGCAAGATATTCTTGTTGACTTTATCAATTTTAAGATATACCGCCCCAATTTTTTGGAGATGCTCATAGAGTTAAGCATAGATATGCACTTTCATGGGTGAGTATGTGCGCATTGTAAATATCTATGTTTGTTCCGTGTTTCAAAAAAAAATACAGAAAATCAACATAGCATAACGGCATAACGTTTACTACGATGAAAATAGAAATCACACAGATAGAAACATTCGCAGAAATTAAACAAGAAGATCTACTATGAGAAGTAGATCAAAAGAGAAAAATAAATAAGGTTTTGGAAGCATACATGCATATAAGGAAATTAATAAAAGCCTGAAATCACGAAAGATTACAAGATGCCACCTAATAAACCTCGTGCAAGAGACAAAAGTGTCTTAGATGCCACTAATTATTTCTTGACGTACGATAGAATAAAACAGACAAAAGCTTGATAGATTGTGGATTTGTGGTAGGCGGCCGTCCTGAAGATGGCTTCCTCCACGAAATGCATGTTGAAGAAGTAATTTTGCGTCTACGCCGTGTCATGGTGTAGATCGACAACATGTTTGAATTGCCAAAGAAATTAAGGGCGGTGAAGGAAAAAGCAGGCTGAATTAAGGAAGCAGTCATCAAATTGATTGGAGTAGCGAGTAGCGACTGTCGTGTTGATGTTGGTACCTTGAGTTTTGGTAGCATCCATCAAATTGAGATGGCTGCAGTAGGCTTGTCGATCTCCATCTCCATGGTGACCTCCCAGGTGGGATTCTTGGAGTGATTTGATACGATTTGCTTGATGTTTTCTTCTGTAGCCTTAAATTCTGAATCATCTTTACCGCAGCAGACGGTGGCGTGGAATTGCCGGAGCGAAGAGAGGTTGCTGATGCCGGTAAGCTTGGGCTTCTTCGCCTGCTTGAAGTGGAGATCAAGCTTCAGAAGCTGGGCCATGGCTCCGTCTCCGAAGTCGAACCCCAGGCCGCCGTCCTGGCACTTGAACCAGAACACCTGGAGGCACTGGAATCCCACGTTGGTGATGACCACCGTCTGATCCGCCTCCAGCGGAGACGATCTTGTGCTCAACTTGAGGTAGAAGAGGGAAGGCATGGTGCAGAGCACGCCGACGTCGCTCTTCCTTAGCTCGGCTATGGAGATCTCGAGGTGGGAGAGGGATTCGTGAGGGGCCATCTTGGGCGGCGCCTTGGGGAAGTAGTAGTGCTCGCTCCTCATGGTGAATTTCTGCAGGCGACGCGGCAGTGCCCACTTCTCCACGAGCTGATCCAGCGCCGCGCGCGTCTTGCCCTCGCCGACGACGTCCAGGAGGAGCGACTCGACGCCGCATTTCTCGATCCGCTCGAGGGAGGCGGCGAGCTTGGCGTCGTCGGGAGCAGCGGCGGCCACGGCGTGCTGGTGCTGGTCGCCCGTGGCGTCGAAAAACAAACTCACGCCAAGCTTCCTCAGCTTGGTCAGGCCCACCACCAGATTAGTCATGCGGTCCAGCGAGGCCGCATCGGTGACGCTCACCATAGACAGCTCCTGCAGGTGCAGCAAGCTGTGCATCCCCTCCCCGACGGCGAGGCGACGGGCGAGCAGGCACGCCAGCTTGCTACACCGCCGGGCGATCGCCTCTGGAAGCTCCTTGACGGCGGTCTCCCTCACATCCAGGGCTTCCAAGTTCTGGAGCTCCTTCCACTTCTCTGGGAGCTTTGTGACGAACTTGCCGCCGAGCCCAAGGTACTTGAGGAAGAAGAGCCTCTCGAGACCTTGTACATCTTCATCTTTCAGCCCCTTGGCGTCTTTGAAGTCGAGCACTCGCAGCAGCTGCAAGTAGACGATGCTCGATTTCATGGGCTCGGCGAGGACGCCGAACACCGTCAGCGAACGGACCTGAGACAGGCCTCCGGTGCTCTCGTCGTCGTCGATGCAGTTGAGGGAGGCCCGCCGGACGATGTCACGTGGCTTGCAACGCAGCACCATGTCCGAGGTGACGAAGTTCTCCTCGGCAGCGACAGACGCGATGAACTCGAGGACCACGTCGTGCACCTTCACCTTCACGACGTCCCCCGCCTCCACCGGCTGGATCAGCTGTCGGTTGACGAGCTCGTTGAAGTAGCTCTCGGCCGTCTCCCATAACGTGACCTGCTCCTGCTTTAGGACTGGGATGAACCTTTCGGCTATCCACCTCCATATCAGCCGGTTCTTCTCCACCGTTTCATCCTCCGGCCGGAAGATGCTCAGATACAGCAAGCAAGTTCTCACGGGTAAAGAGAGATCAGAGTAACAGATGCGTAGTATCCTCCTCATCCCTTGCAACGTCGGGTGTTTCTCCAGTGCTTTCTTGATGCTTTTATTGTCCTCAGGGCAGCCTGGCGATTTCCTGTTCAGCATACCGGCAATGACGATCATCGCTAGTGGCATGCCGCCGCATATGTTCCAAACATCATGGAAAACCCCTTCTTCCAGGTCAGTCTCAGAAGAGTAAATTTTCTTAGGAGACTGCAGTCTGCCGAGAAACAGTTGCTTGGAGTCAGTCTTGCTAAGATGCTTCATCGGATAGGTGAAATCCGTGGGGCGGACGGAACACGATTTCGCTACATCGCTGATACGTGTCGTGGCCACTATTCTACTTCCAGGAGTATTCTCGGGTAGAGCGTATTTGATGTCCTTCCAAGCAGATATACTCCATATATCGTCAATGGTGATAAAGTACCTGAGATATATATATATATATATATATATATATATATATACACATAATTTTTTTTCTCTTGTCAGTATAAGTAGTTCATGTGCTCACTTTACCGTTATGAAACACGTCTACACTGTATATATGGAAACCAATTTTGCTTCTAGGCATTCTTCTTATTGGTGAGGCTTAAAAAGTCGATCTAACAATATATAGTCACTTTCTATTTTATTTATGCATAATATTGAAATGGTACGAGATGAAATAATATACAGTCACTTTCTTTTTATAATTTCGCATATATGTTTGAATGACACGCAAAGGTTCGTAAATAAAACTTAGAAGAATATACATTTTACGAGTGAAGTAGACAACATACGTCTTAAATTCTAATTGTGATTTAATCATAAATAACACAATAGTGCAAATAGATAAAAAAAATTGAACGTATGATTTAAAAATTAGTTGTGACGATTTAAAATATATTTTTACAAATAATACATAATTTAGAAGTTGTGGTTATTTAAATTTTATTACTGTTGTAAATATTTCCATAAAGAGAATAAGGGAGAAAAGGTAATCAAGAGGAGGTACGTGTGTGCCTGAAGGAATCATTTCGCACGAGCGGTTATTACTATTGATATTATAAATATTAAAGTTTTAAACATTTGTTAAATACATAACTATGTTAAAAGTTTAATAACCAAACAATTTATTTTATTTGTACTTCTAAAAATCAAAATTAATAATTAATTAATATAATATGTCCTAATATTTCTTCCGTTACTTTCTATTGCATTTAAATAATTTTTCAAATCAAAATTAATGAGTACTATCTCTTTGGGCTCATGTTAGTATGTTATATAACTTAATTAATAAATTTGGAAATAAGAATTGTCGAGTTGTACTCGGTCTCTCCTTTCATGATACAAAAATTCCTAAATTGGAATTAATAAATATTGATTTGTACTTGTTTTGTAGTCTAGATTATAAGTTTCATGATATATTAATTCCTAAATTGTAATTAATAATTATTGAGTTGTACTCAGTTCAAAATCTCAATTATAGTTTTTCATATGGTCTAATAGTTCTAAAATGCGCAATTAATGAATATAGAGTTGTCCTCGGTTTAGTTTCTCAATTATAGAATTTTCATGATTAAATGATTTTGAAATTGATAATTATTGAGTTGCATTTGGTTAGAAGTTGGCCCTTTTTAATTATGGTAGAGTCATTATATATCATATGAATCTATTCGAGAGGTCAGCTCAAATCATGATGTTGGAGAAAAATAATACTAGTATTTATCATAGTGGGAGAGGTTGAAGGAAGACTCCCGTAATTCTTAGATTGCTATATACATCAGCACGTAGATGGAGTTTTTTTATAGTTTTTAGAAAAATAAAAGAAAATAAATATAATCTAACGACTTATATTAGAATACTGGCCCAGCATATTTTAGTGAAAATCAAGAGTTACATATTTTGCTTTTTTTTGTCATAATTTCTAATATTTGTTTGTGCCACTTGGCAGTATAGGAGCGTATGTAGAGTGGCATGTAGTGGTTTAGGATCGTTCATAGGAAACTTAATAGACTTTTAGTATATAATAGATTTGAGAATGTATTCTAATTTCTTGAAGACATGTCTCCTCGTATATTTTTTTTTCTAAATTCAATGCAAATAGTTATAATTTCTTGGAAAAGAATTGACAACATAGAGTAGAGTCACATCTAGCGCTTCACCAAAAGTCAAGTTTAAATTTGACCTATATATCAAGAAAAAAAAGGACAAATTCTGGTATAAATAATAACACTATTGTGCATAGCATACTATCTTTTTTAGATCTTAATGCTGTATGATTGTGGTCAAATTTTTTGAGAAAATTTCATAACTTTTTGGATGAGTTTTTGACAAACGAGGGGACATCATATGAGGGATAAAAAAGTTTCCTGTAAATTTTGGATAAAACAGTTCAGACTTTAACGGTAAATAATTAATTTTCTATTGAGTAGAGGCATTCTTTATGTCTGTAAATCATACGAGTGCCTAAAAGATGCCTCTATAGGATACATTTAGCAAATAATTTTAAAATATTCTAAAGATGGTGCCGCTTGGAAAAATTATTCTAAGCGATATTAAAATGCCTATAAAAAGTGTCTAGAGTATGGAACTCTAAAAGAGTGCCTCGGCTTAAGTTTTTTTTTTTTTTCGGTAGTGACTTATATATCCATATCAATGAGGGTAAACAATGAAGTAGTTTTCTTAAAAGAAATGCAATAGCAGAACTTTTTTTTTGTTTTATAAAGGAAGAAAATGTCGTATTTATGAGTTGTTGCATATTATTCTAATTTTGAAAAAAAAAAGAAATGATTGGTAGATAAGAAAATTAATCAGTCAATTAACAAATATTAAAAATACAAAAGAAAGTTGGAAGTGCATTATAAGAACTCAAGCATGTATAAATTTGTTTCTTACATGCCCTCAAAACAGTGTTTGAATTAATTTTTTTAAAAAAAGTATGACATCAGGTATTGTAATGTCATCTTTGACTCCACGAAAGGTAACTATAAATTCCATCTATGCATGGAGAAAATTATAGATTGCACTGCACTTATCCTTTTGTGTAGAGTGATAGACAAGTCACTATTTTAAGTGTGGCAGGGAAAAAAATGTATTCATGTGCACTTGTGTACGTTTTGGAATACTTTCCCATGGTTGGAGATGTTCAGAAAGGCTCTACTGAAAAGAACACATATATGTCATCAATATGGGTTCATTCAAAACAGACGAAGACGGAAACAGTATGTACCTCTTTTTGTCGAGGAACTCCCTGATCTTGCCGACTACTGTGGGTTCATCCATCTGTTGCTCAGTGTCATCCCCTTGCGGCTGCAGGGGGTTGAGCTGGCGGAGCATGTTGAGCAGAACCGTCGGAATATGCGGGTTCTGGCCGACAGTGACGAATGCACAAGAGACAAATTCGCCGTGGATCTTTCGGTACACCTCCTTGGCGAGCGTGGTCTTGCCAAGGCCACCGCCTCCGACGATGGACACCACCTTGAAGTGCTGCTGCTCGCCGCCGCCAGGCCTCAGTTCGCGGACGAGCTCCTCCATAGGCTCATCCAGTCCAACCAGCCTACGGCTAACACCGTACAGAAGCTGAGGGTCGACGGTGACGTTGCTGGGGCGGAGGTCGTCGGTGACGTCGTCCACGACAGGGGCGCTCTGGAGCATGTACCTGGTCCGCCTTTGGCTGGCATCCTCGACGCGGTCCTTGAGCTCCTTTATCAGCTCAGCGAGCTTCCTCCGCCGGTTGTTCCGGCTGAAGATGCGTGACCCCTTCGTCTCCGCAGCCACCAGAGGGTGGCTGTCGATCCAGTCATCGGTGTCGTAGCCCACTTCCCGCACCTGCCTCATCCACTCCTTCACCTGCAGGTCAGTGTCGTCCTGCGTGGCGAACTTGAGCATTACAGCTTCCATGGATGCGAGCTCGGCCCTGAGGGACTTCAAGTCGTTCTTCAGGTCCTTGAACCTCGGCTGTTCCATGCTCTCGATGAGCTTGGACAGCAAAGGGACCATGACACCCATCGACGCGCTCACAGGTCCTTCCATAATCTCAGACAAAGTGCTACTCTCAACTCAAATGGCACCAAGCTACGCTAGCTGATAATAAAACTACTGGCCGTGTCTTGGCCGACGAAAGAAGGTCGAGAATGGCCGGAAGCTCAGGAGGAAGATGCGTGATGCACCTCTTTTAAAATACAACGACTAGATGCGTTGTTGCCAGCTGCGCCAATTAAGTCCAGCGGCAGACACTTAGGCTGTGTTTAGATCCAGGATGAAAAGTTTTGGTATGTCACATCAGATATACGGACACATATTTAAAGTATTAAACGTAGACTAATGACAAAACAAATTATAGATTCTACCTGTAAACTGCAAGACAAATTCATTAAGCCTAATTAATCTGTCATTAGCAAATGTTTACTGTAGCACGACATTGTCAAATCATGGAGCAAGTTTTATTTTTAGTCTATATTTAATACTCCATACATGTATCTAAACATTCGATGTGACAGGATAAAAAGTTTCTGCATTGGAACTAAACAGGGCCTTAACAATCTACAATCTTTGTCATCCCATACGTACACAGGGGGTCGATGTATAGCATTTGCACCGACGATCCATCCATATATGTTACTCCCTCGGTATCTAAATATTTAATATTTAAAGCCGTTGATTTTTTTAAATATGTTTAACTGTTTATCTTATTTAAAAACTTTTGTGAAACATGTAAAACTATATATATACATAAAAGTATATATTTAACAATGAATCAAATGATAGGAAAAGAATTAATAATTACTTAAATTTTTTCAATAAGACAAATGATCAAATATGTTTAAAAAAATCAATGGCGTCAAATATTTAGAGACATAGGGGTATATCTGTTCATCTCCATACGAAATTTGAGCGATTTGAAATAAAAAAAGATCCCGGCCATCATCACCGTTGATTACGCAGATGTTGTCATATATATAGTGACTATAAACTTAATCGTACTCAACTAAAATGGTGGCCAATGTATTTGTGCGGCTAGATTTAATATTGTATAATAGATTCAGCTTAGACTTTTTTTCTTAGATAATGAGATTCAGCTTAGACTTAAATATGTTATAATCTATCTATCTATCTATCTATCTAACTATCTATTATCTATCTATTATATTATTAAAGGAATACAAAAAGGAGCCTCCACGTTCGCTCTCATGGTCTAGAAATTCCCACATTAATCGGAGAAAAGAAAAATCAGAGTTCATATAGAAATACAATTTAGAAATAGCCTCCACGTTCGCTCTCATGGTCTAGAAATTCCCACATTAATCGGAGAAAAGTAAAATCAGAGTTCATATAGAAATACAATTTAAAAATAGCTGAAATTCGGAATTAAAAAATAAGAAATATTAGAAGAGGAGACTAGAGTCCATATAGAAATACAATTTAGAAATAGCTGAAATTCGGAATTAGAAAATAAGGAATATTAGAAGAGGAGACTAGAGTCAATATAGAAATACAATTAGGAAATAATAGAAATTCGGAATTAAAAATAAGGAATATTAGAAGTAGAGTACAGAGTCCATATAGGAATTTAAAACTAACTAAAATTTGGAATAAACGTAGAGTTTAGAGTTCGTATAAAATACAATTGATAAATAACTAAAATTCGAAATTAAGAAAAACATGGGAAGGAGAGTTTAAAGTCAATATAGAAATACAATTTAGAAGTAACTGAAATATGAAATTAAAAATTGAGTTTAGAGTCCACATAGAAATACAATTAGAAATAAAAAAATCAGAATTAAAAAAAATATATTAAAAGATGAGTCTAGAGTCCATATAGGAATATATATAATTTACAAATAACTAAAATTTGATTTTAAAAATAATTAATAACTAACACGTATATAAAATATAATATGAATATTAATTAGTAGTTTCGTAAAGTTATTGCAAAATTTAAAATTTTGTTGTCATTTTAATATATTTGAATAATATAATGAGAAAATATATATGCTATTATATGAGAGAAAATATAATGATGCTAGCCGCGCAATCTGCGCGGATATTATATTATTAAAGGAATAGAAAAAGGTGCCTCCACGTTCGCTCTCATGGCTTAGAAATTCTCACATTAATCAGAGAAAAAGAAAAAATATAGTCCATATAGAAATACAATTTAGAAATAGCTGAAATTCGAAATTAAAAAATAAGGAATATTAGAAGAGGAGACTAGAGTCCATATAGAAATACAATTTAGAAATAGTTCAAATTCGGAATTAAAAAATAAGGAATATTAGAAGAGGACACTAGAGTCCATATAGAAATACAATTAGAAAATAACTGAAATTCGGAATTAAAAATATGGAATATTAGAAGTAGAGTATAGAGTCCATATAGAAATACAATTAAGAAAAAAAATTAGAAATTCGGAATTAAAAAATAAGGAATATTAGAAGTAGATTATAGAGTCCATATAGGAATTTAAAACTAACTAAAATTCAGAATAAACATAACAAAATTAAAAGTAGAGTTTTGAATCCGTATAAAAATACAATTTTTAAATAACTAAAATTCGAAATTAAGAAAAACATGGGAAGAAGAGTTTAAAGTAAATATAGGAATACAATTTAGAAGTAACTGAAATTCGAAATTAAAAATTAAAGAATATTGAGAGATGAGTTTAGAGTCCACGTAGAAATACAATTAGAAATAATAAAAATTCAGAAATAAAAATAAATAATATTGAAAGAAGAGCCTAGAGTCTATATAGAAATATAATTTATAGAAAATTCGGAATTAAAAAAATATTAAAAGACGAGTCTAGAGTCTATATAGGAATATATATATAATTTACAAATAACTAAAATTTGATATTAAAAATAATTAATAACTAACACGTATATAAAATACAATATGAATATTACACATTTGTATTTTCGTAAAGTTATTGCAAAATTTAAAATTTTGATGTCATTCTAAAAAAATTGAATAATATAATGAGAAAACATATATACTATTATATCAGAGAAAATATAATGATGCTTACCGCGCAATCTGCGCGGGCCACTATGCTAGTTATATTATTAAGACGGCTTTAAAAGAAGGCTTCACGTTCGCTGTGGGGGCTAGAAATTATCACATTAGTCGGAGAAAAAAGAAAAATCTAGATCATTAATTATACTGGGACTAGACTTTGATGGTGTAGATTAACTTTGATAAATAGAAGTCCGAATAGAAAACAACTACTAGATCAAACGGACAACACTGATCAAGTATTAGAATACAAGTCCAAATAGGTGGACGTACTCCTGCTTTGATTCTCTCCTTATCCTAGATGGATACTAAGGATCAATCAACAGCTCAGGTGATTAAGATTCAAACATGCGTGCATCTAGATTTTGGAGCCGGTATAATTAGAATTAAAATGTGATTTTTTACCTATGGATGAAAAAAAAAGTAAATAGACTAGAAAACTTATGCATTGGTAGAGATACATCTCTCTCCGTCCAACTCGCTAAGGCGTGTTCAAATTTAGTACGGTTTTCAAAAGCACTTTAACTTTAAATTTCTCATTGTAGCAACAAAATCATAATCATATAAAATTAAATTTAAATGAATATCCAATGATATTATTTTTAACAACTAAAATTTAATTTATAATAAATTATTTACTGGTCAAATATCTAAAGAGTTGAATTTTAAATTGCGTGCGTGCCATAGTGAGTGGGACAGAGGGAATACATACTATACAAAAAGTAAATCTATGCATGTGGTTGTAAAATAAAATCCCAATGATGATTAGGCTCAATTTTTAGAATCCCAATGATAATTAAAATGAGAGGCAGGATGTAAAGGAACAATGTTGGGATGATTGATGGGACTTCTAAAAATTATAAAAGGAATCACAACGATAAGGTTTGATTTTAAATCGCTATGAGAATTAAGAGAGTCAGTGGGTGGGCCGTATTGAAGTACCATGGCGATATTAGACAGAACTCCTAAAACTATAAAAAGGGAATCCGAGGAGACAATGAACTCTAAAATCTAAAATCTATAGGGTTTGTTTTCAAAGGTTCCAAGGATAATGATTAAAGTCATGGTAGGCAAATAATGGATGGCAAATGAGTAAGGGATGATGATTGAAGTGACTTTTGATAAGGGACGATGGTATTTGACGAGACTTCTAAAAATTAAAAAAACAAAACCCGACGCGACAAGAAATTTTAGAAACTAACAAGTCCAATTTTTATAGATTTTAAGGAGGATGAATAGAATCCATGTAGATTGGGCAAGCAAATAAAGGGGTGACAAATAAGTAAGGGCAGCAACATGTGTGACTTGTAAAAGCTATAAAATTATTAGAAACACAGGGATGATAAGGTCTGGTCCTTGATAGCCTAAGACAACAAGATGACTATTTAACAAATTTTCAGTAAAATCATGTGTAAATATAAATATATATATATATATATATATATATATATATATATATATATATATATATATATATATATATATATATATATATATATATATATATATATATATATATATATATATATATATATATATATATATATATATATATATATTTTATGGGTGCTAGCCACGCAATTGCGCGGGCCACCCACCTAGTCTATTATATTATTAAAGGAATAGAAAAAGGAGCCTTCACGTTCGCTCCCATGGCCTAGAAATTCTCACATTAATCGGAGAAAAAGAAAAAGCAGAGTCCATATAAAAATACAATTTAGAAATAGCTGAAATTCGGAATTAAAAAATAAGGAATATTAGAAGAGGAGACTAGAGCCCATTAGAATAGAAGACTAGAGCCCATATAGAAATACAATTTAGAAATAGTTGAAATTCGGAATTAAAAAATAAGGAATATTAGAAGAGGAGACTAGAGTCCATATAGAAATACAATTATGAAATAACTGAAATTGGGAATTAAAAATAAGGAATATTAGAAGTAGAGTATAGAGTCCATATAGAAATACAATTAGGAAATAATAGAAATTGGGAATTAAAAATAAGGAATATTAGAAGTAGACTATAGAGTCGATATAGAAATACAATTAACAAAACAATAGAAATTCGGAATTAAAAAATAAGGAATATTAGAAGTAGAGTATAGGGTCCATATAGGAATTTAAAACTAACTAAAATTTGGAATAAACATAATAAAATTAAAAGTAGAGTTTAGAGTCCGTATAAAAATACAATTTATAAATAACTAAAATTCGAAATTAAGAAAAACATGGGAAGAAGAGTTTAAAGTCAATATAGAAATACAATATAGAAGTAACTGAAATTCGAAATTAAAAATTAAAGAATATTGAAAGATGAGTTTAGAGTCCACATAGAAATACAATTAGAAATAATAAAAATTCAGAATAAAAATAAATAATATTGGAAGAAGAGCATAGAGTCTGTAAAAATACAATTTAGAGAAAATTCGGAATTAAATAAAAGAAATATTAAAAGATGAGTCTAGAGTCCATATAGGAATATATATAATTTACAAATAACTAAATTTGATATTAAAAATAATTAATAACTAACACATATATAAAATACAATATGAATATTACACATTAGTAGTTTTTTAAAGTTATTGCAAAATTTAAAATTATGTTGTCATTTTAATATATTTGAATAATATAATGAGAAAACATATATGTATTATATGAGAGAAAATATAATGATGCTAGCCGCGCAATCTGCGTGGGCCACCATGCTAGTTATATTTATTACATTTCAGCTCCTGCACGAGGACACGATGAACGAATGAAAAGAAAAAAAAACAGAAAAGTTTGTCACCCTAGGAGCAAGGTGGCTCATCTTTTCGCTTATGATCATACTTATCAGCCAAAATTTGAATTTTCAACTTTAAATTTGGAGCTGATTTTGAGGTCTTTTCATCGAAATTTATTTTTCAGCCGTTACTTTTAGATCGCTAAGAACACGTATATAAAAAGTTTTATTCACAAATTACTTTTCGTTTGTAAATAAACCGTTTCACTTATTCCACGAATAAGCAATGGCTCCAGAGATTGCCCCTTCTGCTAGCAGCGATAGTGAACGGCGCTCTAGATCTTGCTCTGATACCTCGAAGGTTTGTATGAGAAGTGTACAGTATGATTGGATTGATTGTTTTGATCTTCAGGAACTATTTTTGACAAAAAGAAATACATAAGAGTGATCTAAACTTTCGAGGGGATGTCCCCTCGTCAAATGCATAACACTCAAATAGTTATAAAAAAAATAGAAAGATGTATTAGCATGCGATATATCACTTCACAAACATGCAAGTTAAAATTCAGCTTCTACATATCACAACGAAAAAAACAAATTTGACTATGAATGTACGTTTACTAGCTATAGTTTAAATATTTTTTTTGTTGCGAGATATAGAAGTTGAGCTTGAACTTGCATGTTTGGACAGTGAAATGTTAATATATCCTCCCAAATTTTCTGAAAATTTTTCATAACATGCAAATGACGAGGGAACGTCATCTCGAGAGTTTAGAATAGTTTTCCCCAAATTTTCAAGGGTAGGTGTTTTTTTTTAAACGACTCGCACCAGACAGTGCGAAGTTCGTATTGATAAAGCGGAAAAAAAATTACAAGATTACAATTCTCAGAGGTCGTAACCAAGAAAAAAATACAAAGATTTTCCACCTCCCATGCACCGTCAGCACCAAACACAAACTCGGGAGAAGACTAGCACCGAACCGGCCGCCGCTAAGCGTGACCGGCTGCTGCTAGGCCAACAAAGAAACAATAACCGAGGTCACCCGAAACTATCCCTAACAAGTGACACCAAACCCTAACTCTAGCCACCTCTTTGGGATTAAGAGAGAAGGATGGAACAGCTCTCCCCCTAGGCCCTCCGACGTGGCCAACTTGCATAAGCTAGGGTGCTCACAAGAGGACATGCGTCTACACAGCGAACTTGCTCCAAAAGTCTGGGAGAATTCAACCAGGGCTGCCTAGACAACGTCTCCAGGGAGAGGAGCGACGAAAAACCGCCGCCGCCATCTGTCAAGGTCTCAAAGAAAGCCAAGACTAGATTTTCACCCGACAGTTCCACTGAAGGATATGAGACGGCTCGACAACGCCCTTAGGAGGGGGAGGACGCTCGAGATGCCGTCATTGCTGGCCCAGCTAAGGTCGGGCTAGGTTTTTACCCGCCGCCTCCTCGGCTGACGCACTGATGCTCCACCACCGTCAAATCTCTACCGACACATGGGACCTCAATACCGGTGCCCCCCACCGGCCAGCCTCCGTGCGCCACAGACCGCACCGAACCCACCTACAGCTCGTTCTTATGCCGTGCCGTCCTCAGCCGCCGCTGACCGCGCCTCACCGCGCCAAGCCGGCCTCCACCGCCGCCGGTCGCGCCTCACCGTGCCAAGACGACCTCCACTGTCGCCGGTCGCACCTCTTCCCGCTGTGCCGACCACCGCTGCCACCGGCTGCACCTCCTTGCGCCGTGCCGGCCTCCGACAACTCCTCCATCCGCTGCCACGCTGGCCAGATGCGGCCATCTACTATGCCTGTCCCTTCTCTCCGCTTCCCACCGTCGACGCCACGCCCCGGACCCGCACCCGGTATCCTCATCCGCCGCCCAACTCCTTCCCTGCCTCTACTTGCTTTTGGTGGCTACCGTCTGCATTGCGCTGGCTTGCAGCCAACCATCATTGCCACCGTCACCAAGCACACCACCAGTGGCCGCCGCTGCCAACACGAGGCGCCGCAGCCGCCACCGGCTGCCACCCCGCCAAATCCAGACGCAGATCTGGCGGTCTCCTCCGCCACCGCCAGCACCCCTAGTCGCCACCGCCACTACCACCTGTCGCCGCGGCCCCGCCACTTAGCATCGCCACCTGCCGCCTCCTCGTCTAATCCGACCGAGCGGCACGCAGCTGGGCGGTCCCCGCCGCCCCGAGCAGATGCCCCGCTGCCCGAGCACGGGGAGAAAATAAGCCCCGCCACCGCAGTCTTTGCCGCCGGCACGGCCGCTCGGGTGGCGATAAGGCGGAGGAGTATATATGGAGGGGGAGACGGGCTACGGCGAGGTCGTCGCCGGCCTCCTGAGTCGCTCGCCCACGGGGGAGGGGCAACGTGAGAGTTGCTATCTGTCGAAACTAGATTTCGGCAATAATAAAAGGGGGTGGCTATCAAGCTGGAAAAGTGTATGGGTTTGGAGACAAAAGATTTATACAGGTTCAGGCCTTCTTATAAAAGAAGTAATACCCTACTCCTGTCCGGGGATGAATCCGCCGAGTGTATTATTGATTGTATGATTTGGAGAAAATCAACATATGCCCCTAGAGGCACCCGGACCCCCCTTATATATGGGAAGGAGTCCGTGTTACAAAAGATAATCTATATCCCTAACGGAATATGCATATACAGATAAAATACAGTCGTGACCGACTAGATCTCAAGGTATTTCCTTGACGTACAAGTTAAGAAACAAACCCGAGATACACATAAGATATTCTATCTATATTCGGTATCCTATATTCAGTCCAAATATCATCGCCGTGTAGATATGGGATATCCATAATCTCCACAGTAGCCCCCGAGACCTTTGCAGTCAACCATCAGAGCCTTCTCAAAGATAATAATCCGAGTGCTTCAAACTTTTCATGCCAAGGCCTGCCAAGTAGCGAAGACGAAGACTGTAAAGGGCGAAAAGATAAAGAATATGGTGCATCGAATAGATGCACCTAATTAGGTGTAGCCCCCAACTATGTGATTAGTTAACAAACTAAACATATAGTTGAAAACAAAATAATAGCACAATCGTGCATCATATGACAAAAGCATATGCGATGCCTAAAGAGGCATTCTAGCCGACTGCTTTTTAGCCATAATAAAAGAAATCCGAGTGGTTAACACTCTAAAAGGTTCACGAATGAACACACTTGACAGGCATCCGAATATAAAACTCTAAAGATTACCCATCAAATATCATAAAAATTATGGTAATGAATAAGTCTAATAGCCTAGGCTATGACTATTCACCATAATGAAAACAGGCATATAACATACCAAGGAAATGACTATGGTAAAAACAAGTCATTCCAAGTTAACCCAGACAGCTTTTGTAGCCTAAAAAAGCTTACAAAAACAGCATAACACCTTTCTGTCGGGCACCTTTTAATTTGCATTGCAATAATTCCAAAGAATTATATGACCGCATAAAAAAGGATTTTATCAGCATTGGGCAACACTATTGTACGCATAAATTGCCAAAGCAAAAAATATGCCTAAGTCCCTAAGGAACACAATGGGCCACGCTGTTAAAAGTATTGGGCTGAGGTACTGTTCAGGCCTAAGCCCATTTGCACCCCCGATACCCTTAACAAGAAATTCCGAGATCCAAGCGACACTTCGTCTTCCCCGCCGGAACTCTCGCCATTTTCCCCACTCCCTGCTACAGTAAAGAACTGCGCCGGCAAACTAGGGTTCACCATTCCGCTCAAATCCACCTTCGAAAAGTGCATCAAAATCCTTCCCGTGATCCACCGCCTCAATCCCTCACCTCTCCCTAGCCATCCCTCGAATCAAATCAGCGCATTCGGGTAAAATCGATGGCGGAGGAGAAAGAAAGCTTTGAAGGCCAATGGGCGCCGTCCGACGTAACGGAAGAGAACCTGAAGGAGATGGTGGCGCACGGCGTTCTCCCTGCCAAGGAGATCATCGGGTGGCGGCCAGCGTGCGGTGAGATTTTTCCGACCCCCGATACACACGAGATTGTGGTCTTCTCTCATTTTTTCTATGGCGGCTTCGCTCTTCCGACCTCAAAATTTTTCCGCGGGATATTAAACTTCTATGGAATCAGCTTGCATCACCTAAACCCAAATTCCATAGTCCATATCGCCAATTTCATCCATGTTTGTGAAGCCTTCTTGGGAATTAAACCCCACTTCGCTCTGTTCCGCCGAATCTTTTTTCTCAAGCCCCAACCGAACAAGAATAAGCCATGTGTAGTCGGAGGGGCAGGATTTCAGTTGAGGGGAACTCTGAGCCAGAAGTATTTCTCTATGCCCTTCAAGACCTCAAACAAAGGGTGGCATGCGAACTGGTTTTATGTTCAGAATCCTGAGCCTGCTCTTCCCGAGTACTCTTGTCTTCCTCCGGTGTACCAAGATACTTGGAACTCTCTTCCGATCGGAGATGAAGCTGCTCAAGCCTTGGAATTGATGGACCGCATGCTAAAACTCAAAGAACAAGGCTTGCAAGGAGAGCAGATTACTCGGCATTTCATCAAATGCCGATTGGTACCAATTAAAGAAAGATCCCGTACAGCATTCGAGTTCGACGGCAAGCATGATCCCAATCGTGAAGAACCAGACTCTCTGGACTTTAAAATCATGAAGGAGAGAATGTATAAAATTTTCTCAAATGCTATTGTCGTCAGCTACTCACATCAGCTGCCAGTTGTGCCATATAATGCATTCAATCCGCCTCCGCAGGTATGCATCTGAAATCTTCAATCTATGACCAAAACATTATCTTGTCTTCATGTTGAATTAATTAACCGTGGAGGCATCTCATTTAGGAATATGCGTTGATGAAATCTGATCCCCCAATCACTCAGCGCCGGTCGCCTCGTCAGCACACCGTTCAGGGAGGTGGAGGGCCAAAAATCAGACCAGATCCGCAACCTCAAACCTCCAATCCAACTGGACAGACAGGTTCTCGCAAGAGAAAACTGGTGCTCGACAACGATGAAGGCGACGACGATAAATCTGGGGACAAGGGCTCGCCTAATAAACTCCCAAAGCGTACCATGCCCAAGAAAAAACTGGCTGGCCGTCAAATGCCAAAGATTAGAACATCTTCCAGGTATAAACCTCTCGGTACCATCTCCCTTTGACATGCTTCTCTCATAGAAATTACGCTGAATATCAAAAGGACACTTTGCAGGAAACCATCCGACATAGATCCAACTGGAAAAGATCCTGATCCGGCTGTGACAGAGCCAAATTTATCCAAAGACGCTGAGCCGACTGCCGAAAACCAGCCGACTGCCGAAAGCCAGCCGACTGGTGCCCATGCTTCGGATGACAAGGCCGATCCGAGTGACCAGCCGCCGACTGGAAACCAGTCGGCAGCAACTGAAACTGCAACAACCCAAGAGCCCCCGACTGGAAACCAGTCGGATGTGGGTCTAAATCAAGAGATTCCTGAAGCTGAAGCGCAGGCGACAACTTCTCAAGGACCAAAAGCTGGTAATGACTCGGTGATTGGGTCTCCGGATAAAGAGCAAGGATCACCTCACGCTCAGCTAGGCACATCCTCAGGTAACTCATCTTCTCAAGTGATGCCGTTCTGAATAACTCCAGCTTGTTCGTCTAATGTCTTGGGAATACATCAGGTCCATTAGGCGGCGACGAAGAAGAAATTCTCCGCATAAAGGCAGCTGATGACTCTCGTCCTCCTATCTTACTCAAATGGTGGGACGAGAACTCTCAAGTTTCCGGCATCGTCATAAATCACCAAAAAGAAGATGAGGAAGTGTGCCAGCTGAAGAAAGTACTTGGAGAAGCTACTCGCATTGTGAATGTAAGTCTTCTAGGTGACTGCCTTTGATGACTTTGTTTTCTCGTTAGCAAAACTAATCCATGAACCACCGTGCAGAGAATCCATCTTCGCAATGAGGCCAAGACCGCAACCTTAGAAAAGCTGGTTCCTCATTTGGGAACTCTTGAAGCCGTTAGGGGCCAGCTACACGAGGCCAAAGAGCATGCCAAGAAAACGGAGAAAGAGTTAAGGGACCGAATCGCTCAACTCCAGGATTCAAACTACGAGCTGAGTGGTTCATCAAAAGGTAATCTCTAGATCTGTCCCATTGATTCAGGCCATCATAACTGTATCCTCAACCATTTGGATTTCAAACAGCGCAAGCCACCAGAATGGCTCAAATGGAGAAACAAATTGAAGCCCTGAAAAGAGACAAAGTAGAACTGGCTGCGCAAAGGGACTCGGCCTTGAAAGAGGTTGAAGGTACTGCCAGCTGACAATCTGAACTTTCCTCTTTTTAATGCAGCAGATTCTTATTATAAATGTGTTTTGTAGACCGTAAAATCAAATCTCAAGCTCAGTTTGACGTCCTGGTTGGTAAGATCAAGAGGCTTGAAGGAGCAAGAGATGAAGTCGCCAATGTCGCTACACCACTTGTCCAAGCTATGTTCCTTAATAACAGTGGTCCGAGTGCACTTGATGCAACTGAAATCTTTGACAAGCTGAGAGTTGCACCGGATGTATATTTCAAGAACATCAAGAAAGCTGGAAGTATGGGAGCTAGCATGGCATTGGCGATGACCAAATCCTTGTACCCAAGAATTGAAATTGACGCCATTGATGGCTTTGCAGATGGGACGAGCGAAGAAGCTGCTCTTGATCTTATCAGCAATGCTCAAAATGAGGCTGACAAGATTGCAAGTGATGTTGTAGATCAATTCCGCAACAACGACCTTCAGCCGAGCAACAATAACTCTGATGATGAAAGGACTGATTCTGACTGAGCATGAATGTAGCAAATGGAGGCATAATTTGTACAATACTGGTGTATTTATGCTGTGCTTGATAAATCTAGCCAAGTCTTTGATTTCTTAAAAGTTTTTATCAAGCTTTGTTGAGCCTAAAACCCAAAGAAGCTATTAAAAACTTTCAGTCCTCGCAGACTAAGTAGAAAAAACCAAACAAGGCAATGATAGACCAAGTAAGCAAATTAAACTGATAAAAAATCACACTCCATTATTATGATGATAGCCCCCGACTGACAACATCAAGAAGAAAACTTGATGTTGACAGTCAAGATAGGGAAGTACAATGATAAACTTAAGCGTAGAAACGACGAAGATGTTCAATGTTCCAAGAGTTGTCGACGATAGTACCATCTTCGCGCTTGAGTCGATAGGAACCTGGCCGGGTGACTTCAGAGATGATAAATGGCCCCTCCCATAAAGGAGATAACTTGTGCCGATCCCGTGTAGTTTGAATTTTCCTCAAAACCAGGTCGCCGACTAAAAAGGCACGGGATCGAACATTGCGATTATGATATCGCCGCAACCCTTGTAAGTATCGAGCCGACCGAATCAAAGCTGCTTCGCGGACTTCCTCCAATCGGTGCAAGTCATCCACTCGGTCCTCTTCGTAGCGTTCTTCACGGAAATTTCGAAAGCGCAAAGACTCGAATTCAACTTCACTTGGCAACATTGCTTCTGCCCCATAGACAAGGAAAAAAGGTGATTGGCCCGTGGCCCGACTGGGTGTAGTTCGCAAAGACCAAAGTACTGATGGCAGCTGTTGCACCCATTTGCCGGCGTAGGGTTTTAGCCGATCAAAAACACGCGCTTTAATCCCTTGAAGTATCATGCCATTGGCGCGCTCCACCTGTCCATTGCTCATGGGGTGTGCCACTGAGGCATAGCAAATCTTAATTCCAAAGTCCTCACAAAAGTCTTTAAAAACTCCGCCAGTGAATTGTGTGCCATTATCAGTGATGATCCGATTGGGCACTCCAAATCTATGCACAATGTTGATGAAGAAGTCTCGAGCATTATCTGCTGTGATTGTGACAACAGGTTTAGCTTCAATCCACTTGGAAAATTTATCAATGGCCACAAAGAGATGCGTGTAACCGCCGGCTGCCTTTTTAAACGGGCCAACCATGTCGAGCCCCCAAACCGCAAACGGCCAAGACAGCGGGATGGTCTGCAACTCTTGAGCGGGTAGATGAATTTGTCTGGCGAAAAATTGGCAACCTTCACATGTGCGCACGATTTTGTCGGCGTCGGACACTGCAGTAGGCCAGAAAAAACCCTGCCGGTAAGCTTTGCCGACAATGGTGCGTGCAGCAGCATGGTTTCCGCATATCCCAGAATGTATGTCTTTCAGCAATTGTCTCCCTTCCTCTAAAGATACGCAGCGCTGCAGAATTCCTGAAGGGCTTCTCTTGTATAACTCAGCTTCATGCATAACATAAAGTTTGCTTCGCCTTGAAATCCGCTCGGCCTCATCTTTGTCTTGGGGGAGTTCTTGAGAAGTCAAGAATCGTATGAGGGGCTCTCGCCAGTCGGCTTCAATCATAGCTACGTCATGAGTGCCCGCAACTTGAGTAGTAACTTTGTGAGGTACTGTCGGCGTATAAAGGTGTTCGACGAAAACATCAGAGGGAGCCACCTCGCGCTTGGATCCAAAGTTGGCAAGTCTGTCGGCAGCTTCATTATTGTGTCGAAGAACGTGACTGAGCTCGAGTCCATCGAACTTGTCTTCCAATTTGCGTACCTCTTGTCGATATGCCATCATATTGTCGTCGAGGCGGGACCACTCTTTCATAACCTGGTTGACAACCAGCTATGAATCGCCTCGGACTATTAGACGCTTTATCCCTAGGGAAATTGCAATCCGCAGTCCATGAAGGAGGGCCTCATACTCGGCAACGTTGTGGGATGCCGAAAAATGTATCCAAAGCACATAGCTTAATCTTTCTCCAGTTGGGGAAATTAAAACCACTCCTGCTCCAGTGCCCGAAAGTCTTTTTGACCCGTCAAAATGCATGGTCCAGTGCTCCATCTTCTCCGCGGGGGTATCCTCCTGGCACTCGGTCCATTCGGCGACAAAATCAGCTAACGCTTGGGACTTGATTGAAATTCGGGGCTTGAATGATATGTCCAAAGACATCAACTCCAAAGCCCACTTAGCAATCCGTCCGTTTGCTTCGCGGTTGTGCAGTATATCACCGAGTGGAAATGATGTGACCACCGTTACCGAGTGACCTTGAAAGTAGTGAGATAGCTTCCTGGTAGTAATTAGAATACCATATAACAGCTTCTGAACCTGAGGGTACCTCGTTTTGGAGTCGGCTAGGACCTCGCTGACAAAATAAATCGGTCGCTGGACTTTCTGGACATGGCCTTCTTCCTCGCGCTCAACGACCAAGACTGTGCTCACAACCTGGGAGGTGGCTGCTACATACAGCAACAACGGCTCCTGCGGGTGTGGTGAGGCTAAGACCGGTGGCTCGGTGAGGAGTTTCTTGAAATCTTCGAAGGCCTTCTGTGCTTCGGGTCCCCACTGGAAATCATCTGTTTTCTTCAGTAGCTTAAAGAAGGGCATCCCCCGCTCGCCAAGTCTTGAAACAAATCGGCTGAGCGCCGCCATACACCCAGTCAACTTCTGAACATCTTTCTGGGTACTTGGCGGTTTCATGTTGAGGATAGCAGTAACTTTCTCCGGGTTGGCTTGGATGCCCCTATGAGACACCATAAAACCAAGCAGCTTCCCTGACGGTACTCCGAAGGTGCACTTTTCAGGGTTTAATTTCATCCTGAAAGCGCGGATGCTCGCGAAAGTTTCTTCTAGATCCGAGATCAAATCATCCTTTTGCTTGGTCTTGACAACTACATCATCCACATACGCTTCAACGTTGCGGCCGATCTGTGTTGAGAAGCACCTCTGGATCATACGTTGATAAGTTGCTCCTGCATTTTTTAGTCCGAACGGCATGGTGACATAGCAATATGCTCCAAAGGGCGTGATGAATGAAGTCTTCAAGCAGTCGGATTCCTTCAGTCGGATCTGATGATACCCCGAGTAGCAATCCAAAAAACTGAGAAGATCACAGCCGGCGGTCGAGTCGACTACCTGGTCAATGCGAGGCAACCCAAAAGGATCTTTAGGGCAGGATTTGTTGAGGTCAGTATAATCAACACACATGCGCCATTGCCCTGTTTTCTTCCGAACTAGAACCGGGTTTGCCAGCCAGTCGGGATGAAGGACTTCTTTGATGAAGCCTGCTGCTAACAGCTTGGTTAATTCCTCCTTGATCGCGTCTTTCCTGTCTTGTGCAAATCGGCGGAGTCGTTGTTTGATAGGTTTGGCATCTTCTTTGACATGTAAGGAGTGCTCAATCACCTCTCTAGGAATACCGGGCATATCAGATGGTTTCCACGCAAAGATATCTTTATTGTTCTGAAGAAAGGTGATGAGCGCGTTTTCCTATTTACAATCTAACTCGGCGCCTATTACAGCAGTTTTAGTAGGATCAGAGGGATCTAGGGGAATCTTCTTAGTCTTGGCTTCGCTTTCTCCGCTTTTTGAAGTCTTGGTAGCGGGTACTTCTCCTTCGCTCGCCGTGGCTGCAGCCAGTCGGATATCCTCTCGGGCAGACGCCATCTCGCGGGTTTGGGCCATGTCGCAACTCTCCTTGTCACATGTGACGGCTTGCTTGATGTCGCTCCGTAGGGATAGGACTCCTCGGGGACCAGGCATCTTCATCATCATGTAAGTGTAGTGCGGGACGGCCATGAACTTGGCTAACGCCGGGCGCCCGAGTATGGCATGGTATGCTGTCTCGAAATCGGCGACTTCAAAGCTGATATTCTCTGTGCGAAAGTTTTCCCGAGTGCCAAAAGTGACCGGGAGGGTGATCTGGCCGAGTGGAGTTGCGGACAATCCTGGAATTACTCCGTGAAAAGGCGCATTGCTTGGTTTTAGCTCGGAGCGAGGGATCTGCATATCATCCAAGGTCTTGGCGAAGAGGATATTGAGTGCACTGCCACCGTCGATGAGGGTTCTGCGAAGCTTGACATTACGGACCACTGGGTCTAGTACCAGGGGGTACCGCCCCGGGTGGACCACTCGGTCAGGATGATCCGAGCGGTCAAACTTGATTGCGATCTCTGACCATCGAAGATATTGGGGCGTGTCGGGCTGAACAGCGTTGATCTCCCGTTCGGTCAACTTTTGCTTCCTTTTAGACTCATAAGCCAGGGGGCCGCCGAAGATATGGTTGAGCTCCTTGCGGTGGTCTTGAAATCCTGCCGGGGCGTCGCCGTCGTCCTTCTTCCTCGACGTGCTTTGTTCTTCGTCGGAGTTCTTCCATGTAGTCTTGGTGTATTGATCCGCGAATTGCTTGTAGACGAAACAATCTTTGGCCACATGGTTGGAGTTAGGATGGTGCGGGCATTGGGAGTTCATGATCTTGTCGAACGTGTTGACGCGCGAACGCTGTCGAGAAGAGTGACTGGCGGTTGCAACAAGTTCCGCAGGCTTACGCTTGCGGTCCTTATGATTGTTACTTCCACCTCCTCCCGAAGCCGGCGTATCCTTTTTTGGCTTCCAACTGGGACCCGACTGCTTTGATGCGGTGACGGCGTCTTCAGCTTTGGCGTACTCGTTGGCTTTTTCAAACATGAGCTTGACTGTCCTGGGAGGCTTACGCCCGAACTTGCCGACCAATTCTTCGTGGCGAATCCCCTTGGTGAATGCGGCGATGATAACGTCGTCGGTGATGTCGGAGATCTTGTTACGTTGTTCAGAAAATCACCGGATGTAATCTCGAAGGGATTCTCCGGACTTCTGAATAACGTTGTAGAGGTCGTATTGTGTGCCGGGACGCTCGAAGGTGCCTTGGAAGTTGGCGATGAAGTGGTCGCGTAATTCAGCCCAAGATCCAATTGTACCACGGGGCAATCCATGGAGCCAAGATCGGGCGGAATCCGCTAAAGCCACTGGTAAATAGTTCGCCATGGCCTTGCTATCTCCTCCTGCTGCGCGGATTGCGAGACCGTAGACGGTAAGCCACGATTCTGGGTTAGTGGTACCGTCGTACTTCTCTATTCCAGTCGGCTTGAAGCCGGCTGGCCAATCCACTCGACGCAGGTCGTCGGTGAAGGCTGCTACTCCGTCAAGGTCGTCGTCGTGGCGGTCCGGCGAATGATGATAACCTCGAGCTGCTCGGCGCTGTATGATTGTGTCGCGAAGATCGACGGGGCGGCGACGAGGTGGTGAGCGAGGCCGTTCCACTCGGCGCTCCCTATGATGATCGGGAGGTGAGTGAACAGACCGCTCATCGTGGCCCCTGCTCCTGCGATTGGATCCTGCACCGGTAATGCTGAGGCTTGGATGACGGTAGTCATGAGATCGGAAGTGGGGGACTCGGCTGCCAGTCGGCGTGTGGACGCTTTCGGAGTTAACTGGGACCGAAGCCGCAATCATGGTCTTCGTCTGGTTCAAGATGTTGACGACGTGGTCAGATTGATTGAGCTCGTTCTCCCTGAGGAGGGTGTCGAGGAGGGTGATCGCGGCAACCGCATTCTGTTGAGGGGTGCGGAAAACAGGTGTCCCTTCAACATCTTGTTGGCCAATGAGATCACGCGCTCGGCGCCCTGCTTCCAAAGCTCGCTGCCGTCGATCCTCAGCCTCCTTCGCGGTCCGTTCACGCTCCTGCTGCTCACGCCGTAGCCGTTCTTGTTCTTGTGCTTGATGCTCCTCCTCCAGTCGGCGACGCTCAGTCTCGCGACGTGCTTCGGTTTCCCGGGCTTGGCGTTGCTCTTCCGTCTCGTTACCGGCCATGAAGACGCCGAAGTAGAGAGGGGTGTAGTTGTCATCTAGGCTTCCGTCGAAGTCGTCGAGATCCAGGTCGTTGTAGCGAGAGCTAAATTCGTCATACTCCATGATGTCGGTGGGACGCGAGTCGACGGTGGGAGAGCTGTTGTAGCCATCCAGCTGATCCGTCGAAACCGTGCCGAGTGGTTGGAGGATGACGCCGACTTCCCTGAAGCTAGGCGAAATCGGTGTTGAAGCCGACTTCCGCCTAGGCCTACGGGAAGGAGACGCTGTCGTGATGGAGACGGCCGCCAAATCGTCGGGGAGCTTCATCAGGATCAGTGGGTAAGCCCCATCATCTTGATCTGGTGACGTTGGAGAAGATGCGATCTCAGCCGAGTGGTTTGAAGCCGACTCGATTGAGATGGTCTTGAAGTAACTTTCAGCCGCGTTTGGGAATCCAAACGGGACTGAGATCCGGTTCTCTCCCGACTGGTTCGACTCCGAGTCAAGGAGAGAGATCTTGCCGAAGTTGTTGGTGACGAAGTCGAGGCTGCCGAACCGAAACGTCTGCCCGGGAGGGAAGACGAGGTCGTCGATGCCGGAGACGGAACCCATTGCACTGATCGGCGAAAAGCTTGACGCAACCCCTACCTGGCGCGCCAACTGTCGAAACTAGATTTCGGCAATAATAAAAGGGGGTGGCTATCAAGCTGGAAAAGTGTATGGGTTTGGAGACAAAAGATTTATACAGGTTCAGGCCTTCTTATAAAAGAAGTAATACCCTACTCCTGTCCGGGGATGAATCCGCCGAGTGTATTATTGATTGTATGATTTGGAGAAAATCAACATATGCCCCTAGAGGCACCCGGACCCCCCTTATATATGGGAAGGAGTCCGTGTTACAAAAGATAATCTATATCCCTAACGGAATATGCAGATACAGATAAAATACAGTCGTGACCGACTAGATCTCAAGGTATTTCCTTGACGTACAAGTTAAGAAACAAACCCGAGATACACATAAGATATTCTATCTATATTCGGTATCCTATATTCAGTCCAAATATCATCGCCGTGTAGATATGGGATATCCATAATCTCCACACTATCGATTAATAATATTTTACACGCTTGGGGTAGGTGTAGATTTCAATAATTAAAATATATCATGCATGGCCACACAATCACCAGCTAGTACGTTATAAAACTCAGTGTCTCCATCAAGGGGAATACAGGGAGCAAGCTAACTAGCCCCAGCCCCAGCCCCAGGCCCCAGATAGTTTCGAGTGAATTAGTGAACAGTCGGCTGGGGAGGTTGGGCAATGGATATTTTCCGTGCCGTTGAGTCTGCCAGCGTGAAGATCTTTGATCTGATCAAAACCGAGTATGAGCTGAGAAACAAGATGGAGAATAAGATCAAGTCCATTAGTTTGGTTATGAATATGATGAATGTCTTTATCAGCAGTTCATCAAGGAGCAAAGCCGAGGCCTTTGGTGAGAAATGGGTCATGCAGCTCCAAGAATTGCTGTACGACATGGAGGATGCCCTAGATCTGATGGGTCCCAAGACTAAAGTCTCGTTTCCCAAACGTGCTCTGCGCACGGTGGGCTTGATGGATCCCCGACCTCAGCACATCCTCCTGATCCAGGAGTTAGATGAAAGGCTGAAAATACTGCTGGAGCTATGGGATCAGTTCAGAGATCAAAGCGGAGAGGATACACCGGCGACGACGAAGCCGGACGAAACTGCCGGTCCCAGAGTTCCCTTGGGCTGCAGGCTTGCCCCAGTGGGCATCCAGCACCACAAGGATGATCTTATTGACCTGCTTCAGCATGTCGATGGCCAACCGAAGCAGCTGAGGGTGATCTCCATCGTGGGGTTCCGCGGCGTCGGGAAGACCACCCTCGCTAATGAAGTGTACTGCCACGACGACGGTTCCGATGGCGAGCCGTTCGACTGCAAGGCCTTCGTGCGGGTGGCGTGGTCGGCGCCACTAGCAGCGGAGAGCAAAGACGATGCAGCCAGACTCCTCAAGGAAACTGTCTATCAACTTCATTGTGCGTCGGCCGATATCAACGACAACACCGATATCATGACATTGCGCGAAACTATCTGCAAATTCCTCGAGGACAAGAGGTATGATCGAAAACTATTTATCATCAGTACCTTCTGCTGTAGCTAACATGCATGCAGTTCTATTCTATTGCATCCTCGTAGCTGGACCAAACCAAAAATCATGAGAAACATTAATATCGATTTTGCCATTTAATAATTACCTATTAGTCACCTCTTTTTATGGTTTCCCTTTGTCACTTAATTAGCTAGATAGATATGTACAACGAACGAACGTACGTACGTCATATTGATCTGTGTTAATCTAGAAAATTAGGTTATTATGCTCACAGGGTCATAATTTTTGTTTTGTATTGATAAGGATCGCAATATTTATTTATTTTTTGTTTTATATGCATGTTAGAGTACTCTTTGTTCTCCAAGAGGATTTAAGAAAAGAGCTAGTAGGCTTATGAGTTGTCTGATGCTAATCTAACGACTTAAAAAGGTGATTGATATAGATGCGACAAAACGAGTTATCTAACGAATAGATAGATCTAATTAATATGCTGCCTACATGTTTTTAAGTTACTAGGAGGTGATTGATAGGGGAATAAAAATCAGTTATCTAACATATAGATAGACCTAATATGTTCTCTACATGTTTTAAATTACTCGTTCCATCCCAAAATGTAAGGATTTTTAGACTCTGACACAGTCTCTGAGATGCTACTTTGATCAACAATATCTATAAAAGCAAGATGTTTTAAATAAAAAGAGTTACATATTATGATAGTTTGTTTAATGATAAATCTATTGGTAACATCAATTTTAGATGATTGATCTTTTTTATTTTCTTGTTATTAATAGTTAAAGTTGAAAATGTTTGACTTGTTATTATGCTAAAAATGCTTATATTTTGGGACGGAGGGAGTACTAGGTATCTGATTGTGATTGATGATGTGCGGAAAGACGAAGTCTGGGCGGAGATCGAAGGCGCCTTCCCCAAGGAGAGCAGCAGCCGAATAATCGTGACGACGAGCGTGCAATCCGTGGCCAAGAAGTGCAGCTTGGGCGGTTTCATGTACAGGCTGGAAGGACTCAACGAGGTCGACTCCGATAAACTGCTCTGGCAGCTGGTCGGCTGCGATCGAAACGAGCTTCCTCAGGACGTGCAGTCCCACTCGGTTGACATCGTGCGAAAGTGCGACGGTTTGCCGCTTGCGCTCACTGGCGTGGCGGAGTACGTGCGGCTCAAGCTGGAGGATCTGAGACGGGGGGAGCTGAGATGCAGCGCCATCGTTCGTGACCTGGGAAACAACCTCGCAGGCCGGCTGCATAACGCGGCCTTCAAGGCGGCGCACGCGACGCTGAAGGAGTGCTACGAAGGTCTGTACAGCCACGACCTCAAGACGTGCCTGCTGTCGGTGAGCATGTTCCCCAAGAACTACAGCATCAGGAGGAAGAGCTTGGTGCGGCGGTGGATGGCGGAACAGCTGGTCCCCGTCCCCTTCGACGGCCAGGAACACGCGAGCACGGTTGCCGATAAGAATTTCGAGAAGCTGGTGGACCGGATCATGATTCAGCGTGCGGACGACGAGGAGGACCCAGCGCCAGC
Source organism: Oryza sativa Japonica Group (assembly GCF_034140825.1). NCBI lineage: Eukaryota > Viridiplantae > Streptophyta > Magnoliopsida > Poales > Poaceae > Oryza > Oryza sativa. The sequence continues at coordinate 19,273,079 of NC_089046.1, forward strand.
AGTGGTGCCGGGGGCAGTCAAGAACAAGTGCCGGGTCCAAGGTGTCCTGCTCGATTTCCTTCACAACAAGTCGGTCTCCAGCAAGTTCGCCAGGCTAATCCAGAACGGGGAACACCTGCAGACCACCAGCGGCGACAATAACCTCGGCCCCCGCCGGCTAGCCATCGTCTATGATCCTAAGGCTAACAGGGCCGGCGGGGGCAACAGCAACAAGGCTAAGCTGGCGGAGATGGTGGAAGGCTTAGACCTGTCCCACGTCAGGTCGCTTACTGCCGCGGGGACCGAGCTGTCGGACTTCAAGTTGAAACGCTGCAAGGTGCTGCGCGTCCTGGACCTGGACGGGTGCACCGGCATCACCGGCGGCGTGCTCCGCAGAATCTGCAAGCTCAAGGTCCTCAGGTACCTCAGCCTCAGGGGCACCACCATCGATGCCTGCGGTCTCCCCGCGGAGATAGCGGAGATGCGCTTCCTTGAGACGCTGGACGTCCGGGACATCGTGATCGTGGTGCGGGGCTCCAAGTCAAAGGCGGAGGAGGACCACGTGGCCACCATCACCCTGCCTTGCAACGTCCTCTGTCTGCCTTACCTCAAGTACCTTTTTGGCGCCTTCGAGCTGCCACGCGACATCGCAGGCCCAGCTCGCGGTGGCCTAGCCTTGTGGCCGAAAGCTGCTAGAGCGAGTGGTGGCGCTGCTGCCCAGGCCTGCAAGCTACACACTCTCGCCGGCATCTTCATTGGTGGGGGCGATAGAGAGGGGCACCAGCGCCTGCAGAACTTGTTCGGTCTCATGCACCAAGACCGGTTGAAGAAGATTAAGATATGGTGGAACAAGAAGGGCGTCAAGGGATCCAAACCCAAGCCAACCACCGCTCACACTGACCTTCTGGTCAAGTTTCTCGAGAACCGATGCTTCACCCTCGAATCTCTGTCCCTTGATTTCGGCGACGAATCCCTCGACTTCCTGGATTTCGCCCCCGTGAATGCCCATCTTCCGTGCAAGATCGAGTCCGTCAAGCTACGCGGCAAGCTGAGCAAACTGCCAGCCTTCATCACCGCAAATGAACATACGATGCTAGACCACGCTCTCTCCAAGCTATACCTCTCATACACGGGCTTGAGCTGCGAAGCCCTATTGCTCCTGCAGTGCCTTCCAAATCTCAAGTACCTGAAGCTCATCGAAGACAACAGCAACTTCACGGACGGCACACTCACGCTCAACGACGCACGCGGGTTCCGGAGCCTTCGGGGTCTCCACGTGCAGGCCCCCAAGCTTCCCAAGGTGATAATCGTCGTCAGCGGCAAAGACAAAACCGTCGCCATGAAACACCTCACCACCCTCCAGCTCCTCTGCAAAGACATCAGCGGATTCCAGGCTGCTCACATCGATTACTTCCATCGGCTGGAGCAAGTGGTGCTCCTTAAATCATCCCTCGACATCAACGAGAAGACGGCCATGGAATGGGAGGAGGCGAGAAAGAAGCACATGAACAGGCCTAGAATTGATACTATAGAGTGTAGAGGTCAAGATCAGTGATCATCAAGCTTGACGACGACATCCACCAGCAGCAGCAGCAGAACCATCTCACCACCACCGGCACTCCCATCACCGGGCCACCAGCAAGGGTTCGAGATTTCATAATGATATCTCGAGAAATAAATTAGTCCAAATTTGGGGCTTGAACCCTGATAGGATCTTAATTATCTAGGTGAAGAATATAAAATCCATTTTTATTTTTCAAAAAGAAAATAAAAGACTCTATCGATTCCTATGTACTCTTATGTATCTGAATATGAATTTTTCTTCCTTCTTCGTAAACAATCTTATTATTACTTACGATTAGCTTCTTCCGGTACTTTTCTGAAATGAATCCGCCTTTCTATCTATACTTATATAAGTATTCCACTGCATTCTATACCTTCTGTCCAGAAAAAAACCAATTTCTAAATATAAATCTGTACGTACTTACCTACCGCTCACATCCTACTAAGGGAGTTCATTCTATACCTTCCGTCTAGAAAAAAAAAATTTCTAGATATAAATCTGTACGTACCTATCTACCGCTCACATCCTACTAAGGGTCTAAACTCATGTACGTGCCATCTCATAGTCACTAATAAAGGGCACCAAAGCAAACCTGTCGAAACATGAATTCGGCAATAATAAAACGGGGTAGCGCACGAGACCTAAAAGTGGATGGATGTGGAGACAAAGGATTTAGACAGGTTCAGGCCCTCTCAATGAGAGGTAATACCCTACTCCTGTTTGGGGATTTGAATCCGCCGAGTGTGTATTGATCTGACGATCAGGTTGTCTCATGCCCCTAGAGGGGCTCCCTGCCCTCCTTATATAGGTTGGGGGGCAGGGTTACAAGATAGAAACCTTAACCAATACGGTATCGGTTTCCTAAATCTACTTTACAATCTTATCAAACCAGGATTTTAGGCCGTTCCATAATATACAAAGAAACGTAATACCCAAGTCATGATATGTTACATATTTCATAGATATAAGTTATCCCCTATGACTAGTCGGATAACCATGCCGTATGGGTATGGGGTACCCATAATATCCACAGTAGCCCCTGAGACCTTCGCAGTCGAAAAGATAATCTTCTCTCGAACCAGATTACTCCAAAGCCGAGTGCTTCAATCATCTTTGTCATGGTCTCCCGAGTACTTTTACCAAATCTGAAGACTGTGGAGGGCTGGAAAATAAAGTCAGGTGCACCGACTAGATGCACCTAATAGGTGTAGCCCCCGACAATGTGGTTAATTGAACAAACCAAGCATATAGTCAAGGAATAAATAATCCAACCAACCGAGTGGTTTTAATAATCGTAATCAACCAAATGACTTGATATCAATATATAGCATATGCGGTGTGAATCCTCCAAATAACATGATCCGAGTGATATACCAACTGCTTTGTAAAATATGATGAGTGATATAGCAAAATAGCTATAAAGAAGCTTGTATATTATGAATAAAGAAATTTCCAAAGTATTGGGCATACGCCATGCGCACACTGCTTTAATAGATGTGCTTAAGTCCCTAGAAGACACATGGTTTCACCACACCTGGAAATATATGGCATATGTGGTGTAAAATCCGAGTAAATAAACTCATAAAGGATTTACCAACCGCCTAGAAAATGACCACAATATATAATCAGCCTAAGCCATAATATTGGTCAATAAAAATGCACACTTACGTGGCGAAAAGCAATGATATTGTATCCAATCAATTGCTTAAAAACCCAAACAGCACCTTGACTTATATATAAAAAAGTCAGCGGGACAGCTATATAAAGCTTTACTGTTTGACACCTTTTAAGATGCATTGTACCAACTCCTAAAAAGTTAAGTAACTGCGGTATAAAAGGATTTTAAGGTATTGGGCACTTGATCACGCGCACTTTGGCCTAAGCAAAAAGTGCCTAAGTCCCTAAAAGAACGTGACAGGCCACACCTGAAAATATGGGCTGCAGACATATTAGGCCTAGGCCAAAACATATGCCTTCGACACCCTTTAAAGGATGACGCATATAACATGCTCCCGAGTAATAAATCTTCTGGGTAATATAGACCAAGCGTAGCTTATATGAATAGCTTCTGATCTGAGTGGTTATCCCTTATGGGATACTCCAAAATAGATGTAACAATTGAATCCCGACTGGCGCAAGTATTCAGTTGATAACCCTTACGGGGAATAATAAATAGTCCAGTCTTTGAGCATATAAAATAGACCCATGATCATGAATTCATGTTGCATGTATCCGGAGCAAGTCCAAATTGAAGATATAATACTTGTATTTGAGCTAGTAAGCCCCTGAGCACGTAGTCACAATTGTTCATTGATGGTAGCTGACGCAGTTGGCATAGAGACAAGACAACCAATATAGAGAGAATATTGCCCACCAGAGGTGGCAAAAATATTGGTGGTAGTGAAGATAGTGATACCAATCAAAAGTGATGAAGTTGCACAGCCATGGAGGCGAAGAAACCAGTCGGCAGTAGTCAGGTCAGCCATCAATGAAGATGAAAGCGCCCAGCGATAAAGTTGTGTAGCCATGGCAGCGAAATAATCAGTCGGTGACAGACGAGGCAAATCAAAGGCGATGACGAAATCCACCAATCATGAAGATGAAGAAAATACTTGACGACGACAAACGCAACTGACATGATGAAGATGACGATGTCGGTGATTCAGCCAATAGCAGTGTAGCAACCAATGATAATGACAAAGACGCTCATCAGCATTTGCATAGTAGGTCAACCGTCAAGGTGAAATAATAAGTCGGCGAAAACATAATCATCCATTAGCAACAGCGGAGATGTCAGGGCCGATGAAGCAGAGGTGCTGGTGATGATGTCAGTGACAATAATCCATCAAATTAATGTTATGGCTGTTGTAGATGCTTCACTTGGAGGAGAGTTGATGTTGTTGCCCAACTCGTCTAAACCGAAATATTTGAAGTTGTTGAAGTAGAATGTCTGCTCCGAAGCAAAGATGAAGATAATGACTCCTGGAGTTGACTCGTGGGTTGATGAATTGATTTCTTCAGCTTGACATAAAATTTGTCAAATTTTGAGCCTTGTATTTGTGTAGCCCCCGACTCTTTGATTAGTTGGGAAACAACTGAACATAGAGTCGAGAACTGTAGCCTCTCGTCGTCGAATAGTTATTGCTTGATTGAAGATATGTGTTGAAGATGTCCAAGTAGAAATCATGAATGTTGGAGAGCCACTTGTTGTAGTAAAATAACACGGCATCGCATGCCGAGATGTCGAGATTCACAACAATGTCATGGTTGGTGATGTAGCAAAACTTGTGAAGTAGCAGCAATAGAGTTTGCTGGTACCGAAGATAATAAAGATGAAGTCGCTCCACCATGATGACAAAGTTGTGTTGCCGTGATGAAGTGAACACGAGTCGGCGGCAACAGAAGCAAACCGGTAGTAAAGACGCGCAGTTGTGAAGATAAAAGCACCAGTCGGCGGCGGCATAACACGAGTCGGCGGCGGAAGACGATGATGTCCATCAGTAGTGGTAGCTGTATAAACCAGATGTAGAGGCGAGGGCACTAGTCAACAGCAGACGAGACGACCGGCGATGAAGATGGTAAGGCCAATCAACACTGGCAGAATCATGCAGCCATGGAAGTGCAGAAACCAGTCGGCAGCCATGGCAAACGTAGGCAGCTTGTGTTGAAGATACTGATGCCTATTAGTAGTGACAGCGATGTAGCCAGCCGTGAAGAAGATAGCATGAGTTGGCGTTATAACAGGCCAGCCGTGCAGGCGGTGACACCAGTCAGCGGCGGATGCGGCGGCCGGTCGGTGAAGACGTAGACGCCCAACAACGGCGGCATAAAGGCCAGCCGTGCAGGCGGAAACACCAGTCGGCGGCGGCGAAGGCAAGCCAGCCGGTGAAGACGTAGACGCCCAACAACGGCGGCATAAAGGCCAGCCGTGCAGGCGGAAACACCAGTCGGCGGCGGCGAAGGCAAGCCAGTCAGTGAAGACGTAGACGCCCAACTACGGCGGCATAAAGGCCAGCCGTGCAAGCGGAAACACCAGTCGGCGGCGGCGAAGGCAAGCCGGTCGGTGAAGACGTAGACGCCCAACAACGGCGGCATAAAGGCCAGCCGTGCAGGCGAGGACACCAGTCGGCGGCGGCGAAGGCAAGCCGGTCGGTGAAGACGTAGACGCCCAACAACGGCGGCATAAAGGCCAGCCGTGCAGGCGGAAACACCAGTCGGCGACGGCGAAGGCAAGCCGGTCGGTGAAGACGTAGACGCCCAACAACGGCGGCATAAAGGCCAGCCGTGCAGGCGAGGACACCAGTCGGCGGCGGCGAAGGCGAGCCGGTCGGTGAAGACGTAGGCGCCCAACAACGGCGGCATAATAGGCCAGCCGTGCAGGCGAGGACACCAGTCGGCGGCGACGAAGGCGAGCCGGTCGGTGAAGACGTAGGCGCCCAACAACGGCGGCATAATAGGCCAGCCGAGCAGGCGTGGACACCAGTCGGCGGCGACGAAGGCGAGCCGGTCGGTGAAGACGTAGGCGCCCAACAACGGCGGCATAATAGGCCAGCCGTGCAGGCGAGGACACCAGTCGGCGGCGACGAAGGCGAGCCGGTCGGTGAAGACGTAGGCGCCCAACAACGGCGGCATAATAGGCCAGCTGTGCAGGCGGAAGCACCAATCGGCAGCGGCGAAGGCAAGCCGGTCGGGGAAGACGTAGACGCCCAACAACGGCGGCATAAAGGCCAGCCGTGCAGGCGGAAACACCAGTCGGCGGCGGCGAAGGCAAGCCAGCCGGTGAAGACGTAGACGCCCAACAACGGCGGCATAATAAGTCAGCCGTGCAGGCGGAAGCACCAGTCGGCGGCGGACGAGGCAGCCGGTCGGTGAAGACGTAGACGCCCAACAACGGCGGCACAAAGGCCAGCCGTGCAGGCGGAAACACCAGTCGGCGGCGGCGAAGGCAAGCCGGTCGGTGAAGACGTAGACGCCCAACAACGGCGGCATAATAGGCCAGCCGTGCAGGCGGAAACACCAGTCGGCGGCGGTCGAGGCGGCCGGTCGGTGAAGACGTAGACGCCCAACAACGGCGGCATAAAGGCCAGCCGTGCAGGCGGAAACACCAGTCGGCGGCGGCGAAGGCAAGCCGGTCGGTGAAGACGTAGACGCCCAACAACGGCGGCATAATAGGCCAGCCGTGCAGGCGGAAACACCAGTCGGCGGCGGCGAAGGCAAGCCGGTCGGTAAAGACGTAGACGCCCAACAACGGCGGCATAAAGGCCAGCCGTTCAGGCGGAAACACCAGTCGGCGGCGGCGAAGGCAAGCCGGTCGGTGAAGACGTAGACGCCCAACAACGGCGGCATAATAGGCCAGCCGTGCAGGCGGAAACACCAGTC